>NC_057781.1:2792152-3102207 GCF_014825855.1 Bombus pyrosoma
GGGATAAGAATATCCTGTTTGTTTCACATGTCAAGTGACATAATTAATAAATGTGACCATTTCGGTTTATAATACGCTAGAGTCGAGGTAAGTTTAATACGCTAGAAATCGAAGTAGTCATGTTGTATATTTGTATATTGTGGGAATAAAAAAAGTAAACAGCTTTTTCTTTTTATTTATAGACCTAATAGCTGTAGTATGATCAAAGGAGTAGTTAGCCATTGAGAGTTGACTATGCAAAACACCACTAATGTTACCTTTGTTTATTCGTAAAGTTAAGTAATTTTTACTGTTGCGTGACAGGAGATTATTAATCTATAAATTTTTAAATTTAAATTACTAATTTATAAGTAACTAAAATCTACCAGCGCCTAATCCATCATGAGTATTATGATCAATCAAACTCGTATTCCATTCGCTCATCTTTTTCCCAATTTTGCAGAATATAAAAATTTCCATCTTTTCTTTTTTTTTTGTAATATTCTAATCACGAATTTATCGAAATAAAGACGATTGTCATTGATATCTGTGATATTAATATTTGAATTAGTAATAAAAATTAGCAGGAGTCTTAATATAGGTAGAGCTGTAAAGGTAATTCCAAACTTTTGGCCCGTAGTGTATGGACATATAGATGTGCGTGTATGTGTAGATGTATGGCGCCGTCGCGACGGGTGGCTTTCCACTTCGAAAAGCCCAGGAGCTGTAGCACATAGACGTAACAACGACGAAGACAGTCGAAGCGACAGGTTCTTTAACCTTTACGGGGAGGAACCTTTATTGGAAGCAAATTGCGAGCCACGGCGATCTCGAGCAAGCTTGGACGAACGTTATCGATCACGTTGGAACGAGAACGGCGCTATGGTTGATTTTATGTTCAATAAAGATTAGAACGCCTGTAGGGAACGACGCTTTGCCAACGATTCTCGTCTCAGATACGGGGAAACGAAATGATACGATGTAAGTTTGTTGGCTAAAGGGTGGTCATTGTATCAAATTTGTATTTTTTGTGCGTACATAATTTGTTTCCATACAATGGATAAATAGCGTGGGATAATTATCTTGAATTTGTGCTATTAAGAATGTTATATTTCTAAATGGCGATCTATGATTAATAACTACTATGATTAATTACTAACCAATTCGTGTTTAATACACTGCGGTACAACTATTTAGACGAAATTTTAGTTAGTTATCTAAATGTGACTTACCAATTATTTACAAGTGAATTCCTATTGTATGTACAAAAATCATAGATAGTAGGATCAATAAACTTTATATATGAACTTCAGTTATATAAATTACTTATCTCTCAACAGATTTATATCAGCGCGGTTCTACCGTACTTAAAGCAATTGTAGGATTATCTTTCTTATCATCATGATTTTTACATTCAACTCTAGTGCCTATGCATTGTTTAAAACGAATACCTTAAAGCCAATCTGCGTCACACTCTTATACGTATTTCCACCTATCAATCTCCTAGAACGTCGTTTTGATTGATTAAACAGAACTAAATATATCGCAGCGACCTTTGAATTGTTTCGACCAATTGTCTGTTAATTGAGTCCGTTTCAAAGAAATACTTTCGACCGCACGATTCTAGCATTCCTTAAGAACACGACGGGTCTCCGAGGATGGTTGTACGCTGGACGATTTTTAGATTAGGTTCTTCCGTGCAGCTGCGTACACGTCCTTAACAGTGCAGAGTAGGTTTGAAAAACCGGAGCAGGCACATGGGTACGTGGTCAGGTTGCAAGATTCCAGCAGAAAGCTGATGTATGTGGACGCGGCGCGCGGTCTGAAAGGGCCGGAGATAAACTTAATTGAATGGCTGGGTCCCGGCGTGAACTGCCGTTTTGTCGTCCGGTTTTCCTCGTTTCTGGTCGGAATCGTAGCGACGCGCTTCCCTATCGGGGTGATTTACGCCGGCCCGGACCGGATCGCGTCTACTAAACGCTTCGGATCTTGTAGGTTATAAGGCGGCTGGGAAAGGTCCTGGTACACGTGGACCGTGTCTCCGCCGTTCGATTCTTCTCGTCCGAATAGAAATCTCCTGCTAATGGAATACGTCCAAGATCCGCAAGATCGTCCAATAGATCGCGCACTTTCTCACCCTGTTTAACTGATTGCCACGTGCTGTAGGTATTACTCGGGGGATCCAGATGGATGTACCAGGAAGAGTAAAAGGTTGAAAAATACAGAGTGGAGCTTGAGTCTTTTTGGAGAGAACGCGGTATTTTTGTACTGGAATATTTATAGAGGTTTATGCAAGAGTATTTAAAATCGAGTGATCGAACACTTGGGGGATTACTATTACTAACAGGGAATTGAGATCTTTGATATTTTCGTGGTTGAATATTCTGGTAATTTAACGTTTCGGTAGATAACTATTGTTAGATGTTCGAGTATTAATTGCGATAGATGAATATTTATGTACTTGTGTACCCTTAGACATTTGAAACTGAAATGCTTAAGTACTTAGATATTTGCAATAATTTGGATACTCGAGTGTTTTTGCGTATTTAAGTGTTCGATATGTATATACTATTTACACTGTTGCAATTAGCAACACTGTTTCGTCTAACACTGTTTGAGACATTCTGGAAAGAACCGTGTGCAGAAGGGAAAGAGGACACGTAGTTATATAGTTGGATACTTCAATATTTAAAAGTTGTTGATATAACATTACGCTTTTTCGTTACTACATTTTGGCTATGGTAGAATAATTTATCAAGTAATAATATCGGTGAATTGACAACTTATAAATTGTAGGCTATGGACTTCTGATATACAAAATTTAATTTCAGTAAATGAATCTATTGTATCTTTTATTATACTTACGCAGTAAATCTGCCTCTATATTAAAAAATTTATCGTCTTAGTGATATAATAAAACTATATATTGTAGCTACAAAATTTTGGCAGTCAACATGGATCTATATTTTTGTATAGCGTTCTAGAATTTATTTTAGCCATTTTTCGTTATATACCTTTTACCGTTTTACAAGGAGAATTTTGTAATCAATTCTTTTATGGTTTCTATTCGTTCAATGAAGCATTGACAATGAAAAAGAATCGAAAACATTTTTAGAAAACACGATCGACGATCTCTGTTACTTTTACAACCCTGGCGTGTTTCGGTGCAAATGGTTACGTATCTTATCTGTCCCCTATACTATACGATACTTCCAGTTCCTTCCTTTCCATTTCGCCGGTCCATTTCACCGTTCGTAAGTTCATTTTTTCGTGATATCGTCCACCTCGTGCGTAAAACGGCCATTCGGATCTACTCGAATTTCAAGCTTGTCCATAAAGTCGCTGTAAAGCACGGAAACAGGAGCCAGTTCTTTTCGGATAAGGGACATTTCTTTCAGCGACTGACCTAGTTTTCACAGATATCTACGATCTCGATGGAGAATTGTGTTTCTTTTTTTTCAACGATAGCGATCCGTATGGTTGGAGATAGGGATTCGTGCAAATATAACTTTACCCTCAAACTTTTATCTCAATTGGCTTAACTTCTGCTCGTTGGAGTTTATTGGCAACATTACTTGATCTACTAAGGCCATTCTGGAAAAGGTATTTCACTATTATTTTTCCGTGAAATATATTTTGATAAAACTTATTCTCTATTAATTACAGTGTCTTATTTTATTTCTTACGTATCTTTGATTGCTCGCTAATATAAAATTTGTCTATTTGTATATCGTAACATATTTCACAAAAGATCTACTACGTTGACTCACTTTACTCTTTATGTATCCTTCAAAACTTAATAATATAAAATATTTGCATTTCAATATTTCCACACGTTTCATTATAGATACTTCTACACATCTTGTAATTCTATTAATCGTCAAAAATAAGAAAAAATCTACAACGTTCAAGTTCTCTTTCACAAACGAATAATTCCGAGTAATGAAGTTGCTGAAAGAACTTCTGCAACTTCGTTAAAAGAGATATTAATCCGTCATTAGCAGTTGTTCGGTGGAAGTTTCTCGTCTGTAAGAAAAAAAAAGAAGAAGAAGAAAAAGAAGAAGAAAATGATGGCTATTGTTCAATGGCAAAATCGAACATAGAAAAGAGAACGTAGATTCTTGGTTGAACGAAAGCCTCCGGATCAGGCGGCAGTCTGGCAAGAAGGAGATTCTGGCTCTCCTTAAACTCACCCTTCGCCCTTATACTTTCCCTTCCGTTCGCGCGGCGTCCCCAACGGTCCTCTCCGTTAGGTTAATGGAACGCATTGCCGCAAACGGCAGGAAAGTTAAGGTCGTTTCCGATTGCAAATGGACCGAAGGCAAATCGCACTGGCGACGGTTCGTCGAATTCGTTGCGTGCCAAGGGGTTCTAAGGGCACGCAGGTATACACATCGAAAGAATCTATCCGGAGAGGAATTTCTGGAACTGGTTGCCAGCGTTAACGACCATTAAACCGTTTTATTCGGGTTGATGGTTATTTTGTTTGGCGAGGATAGAACAATATTTGTGTGGCCGTGCGCATAGAAATAGCTTCCTCTTTTTCGAATGTTCAGCAGGAGGTTGGGTTTTCTTGGTAGTAGGGAAATAGTAAAAGTGGGACCGTGATACTCTAGGAACTTCAACCTGTTGCCTTGATGTAGGTACATAGGTGGAAATTGGCGAAATCGAGCGAGAAACGAAGTCTGAAAAACTTTTTTACTCCTTTTTCTTCGTGTTCTTACTTGATAGATCAACCTCAATTTCTGGTGGTCCTGGTTTTTTATGGGTACAATTCCTTCTTTTGGTACCTTCTTTTTAGTACTGCAATTCCCCCCTTGAGCATCTGTGCTTTGTTATCTTATATGTTAACTTTTTTTTTTTATTATCAGTAACCGCTTTTTTGATAACCTTGTCCTTGTTTTTTTTTCATACGACAAGAACTTCTTTTCCAATGTAGCAGTTTCATTTTATTTATTTATCTTTATAGCGTTGTTTTTTTATTGTATGTATATTGTATAACCTTTTCTTCTAAAAAGGTCTTTGCGTTACTAGAATCCTCCCTAGATTCCCCCTCCGCCAAGAAATTACTCTTCCCCAAACGTGAAAATGTTTCGAAGTGTCAATTTCATCACGGTAGAGCGTGCACCCCATGAAGGTATTACCGAAGGGAAGTTTTTGGGGAGATATATTGTTTCCTATCACTGATCTCGAATAGACATTGTCCACGCAAGTAGTTGGAACCGAGTGCAAAGCCCCTAAAATACTTACGCTAGAGGTGTTTTCTATGGAACAATTTCGGAAAGAATGACTTTTAGTGCTTACTCTCTGACTGATCGTGTGTTAAACATCTACTTTAGACTACTATACATGATATACGATGCATAAATATCTGTAATTCATTTATGAATAATATAGAATGAAAATTTCGATAATTCTTTCCTTATGACGGAACGTTAAGTAAAAAATACGATGATCGTTCAACTTGCATATTTTACGAAATCTACATTGGTCGAAAATTAATTCGATCATAGGAGGTGCACTGCGTTCGCGTTGAATTCCGTTGAAAGGGAAAGTTACCAACGAAAACGACATTTTCCACGGCTAACGACTCACATAATTGGCAATATCGTTGCATTAGCATTTCTCTAAGAATACGCACGCTGCAATGTCAACCGGGGTGTTTTCTCGAGAGTCTCGAGCTTTCACCTGTCCTCCCTTTCAATTCACTTTCACGGAACGTTGCTTCGCCAAGAATGTGCTTTGTCTTTCTTACCCTTCTTCGCAAAATTCAACAAGCGTGCACGAATATACTTATATCTCTATCTTTTGACTATCCTCTTCTTTTGACTAGTTTGAATCACTCTACGTATCGATAGAAATTTATAGAAGTTATTCATTTACGTTAATTTATGTTTGTTGTATTATTCTATAGCAGGCATATTTATCGAAAACAAATGAATCTTTTAACACAATATAATTGAAATACTATGAATATTATGAATTATTATGACAGATTATATTTACGCTTCTCAATTATTGCATTCGCATCAAGCCAGCAATTTGTATTCATTTGACGGCTGCGTTCATGTAAAATAAACTCCATTCGAATTTAATATTAAATGGGACGTCAATATACAACAACAAGTGCCAATCGTAGTTTATTGTCTCTACTGCTATTACTATGGCAATTAAATAAAAATTAACGTCCCGTATTTTGCATAGAATTAGGTGGTGTACGTTTAATAGTAACCCCAAGAACGTAGAATCATAATCGAATAACATTTCCATTGGATCTGACCCTTTACAATCTCCACCCCAAGCAATTTTATCTCGCAAAGCCTGTATTCGTTACAAATAATAGGCTATTTCCTCGACAACCACTTCGTACACGGCACGCGTGTTACTCGAGTGGCGTTGTAATAAGTTGGAAACACCATGGCTCTCATCCGTCGCTTTCCAGCAACCCTTTTCTCTGACTTATCGAACTGTGCGCCATGTGGCGCGAAATAACATTTGAAAATTGTAAGACAACATCCGATCTAAATGATAAAATTCGACGTAGTCGAAGGAGGAAAAATAAAAGGGTTATATATAATAAAGATATATGCAGGATATTTGCATTGTATAAAGAAAAAAAAGTATGTACAAAATTTGCAAGAAGCGATATTGTCGTCTTAAACTGACTTCGAATGGTACAGTTTGTCACGGTAAATGAAGGAAAGAAAGAAAGAAAAAGGTGGAAAAATGAATTAATTCGTTTACAACGTAGTTGTATGCCGAATGTTTGTAACGTGTTAAGAGAAAAGAACAAAATTTGGCACGAAAGAAAGATAGGAAAAAGAGCTACAAAATGTATTAACGCGTTTAAAACGAGGCTGTAAGAAAAAGGAAGAAAAGTATTTAGAATATTTTGTCATAGAGATGAAATATTTTGAAAGACAGATAAAGAATTTTCATATGCCTTTTAGGTACCAGGAAAGAAGTTCGATAGCGAAAACTGGTCGGAGAGACAACTGGAAGTTTTGATGTGATTTAGACACAGTCTGAAATTTGTCTGAAAGTATCCCGCGAATTTTTTGCGTTCCAGCTTCGAGAGCTATGCGGAAATTCAAATAACTCCGATGAAATTCTCCGGCAAGTTGCGGGAAACTCTCTTACCAACAGTTACCAGGAGACCTCCTTAAACTTCTCCTTTTTGCCTTTTACTTACAAGAACAGCCAGACAAAGAAGAGTCGGGGACGAATGGGTACAAAGGATAATCGGAGATAGCCCGCAAAAAATAAAAATCAACCGGAAAATGACTTTGTACTATAGATTCTTCCTTAACTTTCTTCCCTTTCAAAAAGAAACTTCGAATTTTTTATCGTTTGTTATATGTATCACTTCCTCGTACTTCTTTTAAATATATTTAAATTTTATTTAGGAACTATACTCAAGAATTCTAATAACTCTTTTAATTCCACCTTCTTAACCCTTTTTAGGTGAATTTATTTTTATGATGGGATTTTAGCCTCAATTGCCTCAAAAATATTCGAAGAACATAACAGCATTTCTAAAAATTACTTTTGATCGTGTTGCCCTATTAATCTTGCCAAAATTAATCAACTGGTATCTTGGTGATGCATAACAGTTTGACGTGGATTATTTAATTTTAGAGAACTTGTAATTTATATTTCGTGCATCGTGTGATAAAGACGATTAATGGTATTTATCTGCTAAAATATGATATATATATATATATGTACACAAATTTAATGATACCAATCAAGGTTTAAAATACACCAGTTCATTCATCATAGCGAAACATTCGATTACGATCACCTATGATCCAAGTAATCACCTATGAACCGATAAGTTAAAACATTTCACAATGGACACTTTGTTCAGCACTATAAAAAATTCGGTTATAAATTCTCAGAACACAACTTCGCTCGACTTCGCAGCGTTTACAGTTTGATCGAGATCGTCAGTATCAATTTCTCCATGTGCACGGTGTCGTTTCGTACAGAGTATCAAAGAGAAATAAATAATTTTAACGCGTCTCTGAGTCAGTCTCCAGATTGGCATTAACGGAAACTTAACCCAAAGCGCATAAATCATGCGAGATTACGTTCCGCCGTTGTATTTCCCGATTTTTCCACTCGTTACCCCCGTTTGTTTTTGTCACGATGGTTTATAGGCCTGTTGAAACGAAGGGAAAAGGCTGACGATGTCAGAAACAGACCACGAACGCTGGTCCCGCTCGTGCATCATTTTCCTTCAGCCAGGGCAATTTCCACCGCACCGTTTCGAATGTGAGAAACTCGGAAACGCGAACGGATTAAAAGGGAGTATACGGGATTATCCGGGATCTGCTGGGAATTTATGCGTCTTCGTAAGACGCAGCTTCCTTCGTGCTGCTAGTGAAATCCTAAGGATTTCAGGAGAATCCCGGAGAGTGGCTGTTTCTTGGGAATTTTTCGCGTGGTTTTTCATGTTTTCATGTTTTGCTTTCACGAGTCGAAAGTGGTAGAAAATTATTCATGAAGATGATTAGCTCTTCGTTCAACATAAAAATCTTGAAAGTTCAAGAGTCACAGAGGGAGAAAGAGAGACAGAGAGAGAATCACACTAAGGTTTCATTCGTCTGAATCTGCCAGGAAAAAGATAGAGCCACTTTTACGAATTTTTTAATTTCAGTACGGTGGTTATAAAGAGTATTTGCACACAATTGCATTTGTTGTAGGATATACATGCTAATTGCTTCAAGTATATTAAATTTCGTATGGCTTAGTATTACCTTTATATAACTAGAAAAATTTGATGTTATGAAGAAGAAACCTAGGGCTCAATAGAAAACGTTTCATTGGAAAATAAGGATGCGTAGAAATACTTTTTGTAGTTACTGTATATGATCAGAGCTTAATTCGTAAGAAAAGAGAGATTTATTTTTAAGAGTTGATCAATTGAAGATTCAACTGTTCGTTAATAAATCGACTGTCGCGTATTCAGCTATTTTCACACAAATCAAATAACATTCCCATAGCGTTTTTAATCTGGAAAAATTATCTTAGCCCTGCCACAACGGTCACCGTAAATTGCCTAATACATTCCAATTGCAGTTAAATTCTCGCGTATCATGAAATAACTGGTCTCTGGATAATCCGCGGAATGGTGCGAGATAATTCAACGGATTCCGCGAGAACTGCAGGTCGCATAAACCAGACGGAAGCGATTACAGGCATTGCAAGGCGATATCTAAATTACACAACTCGAAATAAATCGAAAGGAAAGACGCGTGATTATAATTAAGCGAACGTTTCACTGAGTTTACCCGAACTCGCGATACGACAACTGCAACTCGTTCGAAGAAGTCTAATCTCTTTCTCTTGATTTTTCACGTCTCACTGGCTCCCTTTAATCAGCACTTTCTTTCGAACGATTAACCGATTTAATTTTTGTAATGGGCAATTGATAATTCAGTTATTGATTCGTATGTTTCTGATGATATATTATATCTTATCTGGTCGTAATTACGATGAATCACGAATAAGTTATGTATTGTAAGAATTGTTCGTGAGTTACGTGTGTTTGATAGATATGATATTCGATAATGTTTGTAGATAGTCACGAATTGATTATATGATATGATTACTTGAAATCAGAGTCAGTTTTGTTTGACTCACCTTGTTGATCTGTCTTTGCAGCTTCGTAATCGTCGCTCGGTCTCGTTGCGCAGCAAGACGTTCTGCTTGCAGTGCCTGCTCCAGTTCTTGTACCCGCTCTTCCAAGCTCTCCTGAAATGGAAGACAATCGTTAAGGACGAACAGACTGCTTAGAATAATTCATTCTGTTCTACGACTCTTGCATGCAATTGCTTCAGTACTTTAGTACGATTTTTTTAACTCAAACAGCTAAGCTTGAATATTTTAATGTCACAGCTGTTAAGTATTTTAGTACTTCGATAATCAACTATTTGGATATGTAGCGGCACATGAGCTAGAAGACAATTCAAATCATGTTGTTTTTTTGCCACGGAGTAGCAATATCGTTAGGATACACATAATGTAATAATAAATAAACTCCGGGTAAAACAATGTCGCCGCTACGTGCAACCGTCAAGCAAACTCGAATTACAATTTTTCGGCTCTCCCGCGACCAGTATAAATAAACGAACGCGACCGTAAAAGTTCAGTTATCTAGCAGTTATCAGTTAGTCGCGCGAAGAAGTATCTACGAGTATCTACCGAGTATCAACCGAGTATCTACCGAGTATCTATGAATATCTATGAGTATCTACCGAGTTATCGATCAGTTATCCGAGTTATTAGCGATCTTATTTTGCGACTTATACACTGTCTTAGCGAATCCGTTAGTACGAGCGTCTTTGCGAACAGTAATTGTATTTATTTATTTAACATTTTAAATATACTTGACGGTTTCAACAACGGGCAATTTCATTTAATAAATCTCACGATCAACCATCCTACACAAGTCCTCTACAGATATTTTACCGTTCCACTTTAACACTAGAGTTGCTGATGATCAAAGTATGTGAGTTTCAAAGCACTTGAAACATCAAACATGAATCATCGGTATCGATGTTGCAAATTATTAAAATAGGTTAATATTAATTCTAATAATTTTAGAATTTTAGAATTATTAATAGACCTATATATCAGAGTTACAGAAATATTTAACGAATTCATAAGAAAGAGACGAAGAAATCATGTGTTTCTCAGTTTGGAAAAACGGAATTCGGCATCCGCGTGTTTGTAATCTCTAAGTACACGTAGAGTGCGATCTCTCGAGGAACTTTAAGCCCCTGTTAAGGCAGCTTAAAACTCGAGCAACAGGAATTACGCGGGAGAAGGAAATCCTGCTGAAAGTTACAGGGAAAGTTTCCAATTCCGTTGCGTTTGCGGTCGCGAAAGTTAATTGAGAAACGTTCCACCGTAAGCTTCCGATCTATGCGCGATTCGGAACCCAATCGTTGGTCAACCGTTCCATGAGATAACATTTTAGAGTTTAAGCTTGGAACGAATAGAACTTCGACTGTCGTTCAATTTAAGAAACGATTTTTAATTGCTAGCCCGACATTGTAATAGAAGATACAACATTACTTGACAATTGAATAATAAAATAGTATTGTTGTGAATAGGCGATTTGATGGTTAAAATCGATATTTTCTGATATATTTCGTCATACAGTTTTCAGCTTAAATATGAATGGAATTATCGAATAAAATTTTCATAAATTTTGCATATTTTAATCATCGGTGGAAACTCTTAACGACGGCTTCGATGTAATATTTTCCGTTTTAACCTGTTAATCATCCCTTAAACAGATCGAAAAACTTCAAGAATATTATATAATAAAAATAAAAATTAATATACATAATTTTCTATTATATTTTAGTTCTTTCAAATCGTCGCGCTAGTTCTTAACCGTTCTAACGCCTTTTATTAAACAAATGTAATTAACCAATCCGCATACGTCTCATTAACATAAAGAATGCAATAAAAAATATATTCATATTCTAAGCCTTAACACCACGCGGTCGTATAAATGTAAATCGTATAAATGGAAATAGAATAATTAAGAAATAAAGTGATCAAATGTAATTACATTAAAATTATATTTCAATTCCTCTTTAAGAAATGCGAAACGACACGTAAAAAAGGAAGACGCCGCAAATAAAGAAGCTATTGCGTTTATGACAAGATACTTCTGTCAAGTTATTAACAAACTGATACACCGAGCTAATCAACGCGGCAAAAACAATTTCACAAACCTCGTCAAGAACGCCCGACCCGCCTTTCGCCTCTAAAATTCACTAAATTCGAAGAATCTCAAAACTTCCTCGATCCCAATTAAAATTTCCAATCTTCCCGCCCAAGTTCCCTACCAGCTAGGTTCAAGTGCACCGCCCGCTCCAACCGCCCAGAAAAATTCCATCATCTAAAGAACACCTGAGAAGTCACGTCCGAATCGTAAAGCCAGTTGTCCTCTAGGTCTCCACGTAACCACCCTTTTCACTTTTCGCCCCGGTAACCCCTGTGCGCGGTGCAATAATAACGGCACCGCCCTCGCCTAATTTACGTCTTCGAGCGGGTATTTCCGATTATCAAAAGCGCTCATTCAGTCGTGCTCGAACGGAATGCTAATGAGAATTGGGCCTCGAAGGGCTGTTGGTCGCGATTTGACCATAAGTATCGGTGCGATCCATTAGATTCGAGGCGACGGCGACGGTTTCAGGGGCCCTCGAGCCAGGCAACGACGTTTCGCGCCCGTGCGCCGATCCACGCGAAGGGATGATTCGTATGCCGGTGCACGTAGCTGCAATTCACCCTTTCAAACCCCTCCCAGCACGAGTCCACGTTTTGCTGCTCCACGAGCACGCTTGGCTATTGTTTGTCGCGAACCAACGAAATTATACCGGGTGTGCCGCGTGTCTACGACCACCGTTTCACGAGGACAAATAAAAAGCTTCAGCGATTTTTTTTTATATGTTCCATTCGTTACTCTGTGTGCTTAGCAAGAGTATGAGCTTTTATGTGATACGAAGCGTGTAAAAATAGAAGAAGGACGGAGGTTTAAAAATTGTAGTTGTTAATAAATGAATATGAAAATTATTTTAGTTTGTAACTATTGTACACAGCTATCCCGTCTTTGTTCATTTTAATTCTCTAAATTATCCTTGTAGTCTTTAAACTGAACATTTTAATGACTGTTTAAGAAGATTTGTTAAAAATTTGATAACGTATGTAAAGCTTTTCGCGTTATGAATCGAAAGTAAAAATGCAATTGGAGAAAAATGCAGTCAAATCGTAGGAGTGTGTACGTTTACGAGAGAGTTTCATTTGTTTCGGATTAATTCGTAATACACCCTATATAAACAGGCCGGGGTAGGTTTCCTTGTCGGCTCGCGTATACTTGTAAATCTGTATTAAAGGGTTCCTAGAATGACCATGGTTGACATTATCGGGAAAGTATTGGTTTCCCTTGGATTTATGGCGTGTACTACGCTGTGAATAATTATGAGTCGGCAAGACCAGAACAAACAAGAAAAGATTTAAGGCTTGGCCAACCCTCGCTGTAATTTTTGTCTGGCTTCGAGTTGTATATCACCCTTTGTTCCCTTTTCCCCGAATTTCCCCTAAAATATTTGATTCTTTATCGCTTATCCATTAAAGCATTACACGAAATACTATTTTCGAACACAACTTGCCAAATTAATGTTTCAATCCCACCATTTTACCTTCTCTAACGTTGTACGTGCTCGCAAATAATTTTCACACAATAATATCTTCCTTAATTAAATATCCTATCAACCATCTCGAAACTGAAGTAAGCTTTCTTGTTCTCCATTCAATTTAGGCTATCCAATTGTTATTTCTTAACAACCTGCACAATATAACTTCACTTGAAAGACAAAGAACACGGGAGCTTCAATCTTTTCGATGCATCTTGAAAAATAAAACGAATCCCAAAAGAGAAGCAGAGATCTCTGTTCATATTGACTTTACGAATCTTTATATAAACTTTACGAATATGCTTGCCATGAATTATTATACAAATTTCGTTACGATCACGTAATTTCTGCGTCTTGCATTCATATCAGCGAACCTGTCAAACTCCGTCATCTATACCTAATTCCACCGACATTTCAAGAATTCCTCCGCAGATGCTCAAGCAGAATGCTTTCTTTGAAAGATCCTCGTCTTTCTTCGCATTCCTTCATAATTAATTAAATCCATCGGATCTCTACAGCGAAGAAAGATACTTGTTTCCTTGGTCTTTCAGGTGTACCATGAAGAAAGCTGGCGCAATTATAACAAGCCAACCCCTGTGTAACTGGCCCTTGTCTCGCGTTCACCCTATACTATGGACGGAAGGGCGTCACCATTGGAAGACCCATAGAATTAGTACAGGGACTTCCGGGACGTCATTTAGAGTATAGAACTGCGACGATGAGGCCACTCTATATGCAGAGATTCCGTTAAATTGCAAACGTCCATTTTCCAAGGTCGGAAGAGGATGGATAAAGGTGAACGGGAACAAGGGTAAGGTCCCGTGCACGCCGCCCTCGAGTAATCAGACGGTTAACTCGATCCTGTGAACGTTTACGGGACGACAGCTCGAGCCGATTTTCTTGTGCCCCGAAGAGAAAAGCCTGCGACTACGCTCGTATCTTCTTGTCGATGGATCTTTTCCTCGGGGAATGTTAATTTCGATCGAATGAATTTATTCGACTCACTCAGAAAAGATTAAATCGCGCTTGAACGACTCGTTGAGATCGTTATGAAAGACATCGATCGAATGGAGTCAGTTGACATGCAGCTGCCTCTTACGGCCAAATGAAAGCAAAATTCCGACGGTGGCTGGTTTTCTGGTTGATTATTAGGAAATAGAAGATTCTTCAGACCATCTTAGGGACTCGATCTGTGTAAAGTTTCTGTAATTTTGAACACTACGTGTAACTTGTAATTTTCTGAATTGAGACCAAAGTTCGCCAAATTTTATATGTCACGTTCTCTAGAAAAATTTGTTGTTTCCATTTTATTTGTGCGTAATTATTACATGTAATTATCATTTGTCTTCGTTCATATAATGAATATAAGAACAGAACGAATTTATGTTACACTCCAATACTTATGTATTACGTTTCTAAAATTTAAAAGTAGCAAGACTATCCTTTTGTATGGTAATAAACAAAATCCAAAACAAAACGGATAAGTAGATACATAGATATGTAAAACGTTAAACAAGAAATTGATGTTCCAGCACTTTTTCACGCAAACGTACGAACTTCTCTTTTATTTTCGATTAATTAGCTCTATTTGTTTCGCGCACAAACACATGTACTTTACCATAATCGAGGATTCTTTCACCATTTACAGCACGTAACAGAAACGAACTGGATACGAGAGAGGCGCCGTCTATTTCGAGACGGAGCAACGAGAACGAACTATTCAAACGGTCGTGTTTAGGCAAGATCTTGATTTAAGGGTGTTTCGTGTCTCGTTGAGACGCGTCGGGCCGAGCAGCTGTTAGTTGAAATTACGATCGTTTCGCGTTCGTCCAGGGGTGGGAGTCGAACACGCAGTTCTCGGCCAAAGCGACGCTGGCGTCGGGAAATTTGCGCCGACATCGCGGCGCTCCTTTGTCGCCGTCTGATGCTGACGCGCCCGTTCAATTTCGACGTCAACGAAGGTGTGAAACTCGTCTCTAAACAGCGACACATCGAGCAAAGCGTCCAGGGACCCTCCAACATTCTCTCTTTCTCCACGAAACGTTTCATGCTACTGTGTTCGTTCCGTTAATTGTCGCAGATTTTATTTAACGTTTATCGTACGTTCCGCGACTTTTAACATGCCAGACGACGAAGATACACGTTGTTTTAAATATTGCACGACTCTCTTTAAAACTTCGCGATTTTTTTCAAGAATTCATTGGTTTGAGTTTATCAGAGAAGAGGCTTCCTTTTAAGGTTTCAAAGATTAAACTTTTTAAGTTATTTGCCGTTACACGAAAATCTTTGAATCCGATTTTTATGTTCCGAATCGTCACTGAGAATGCAATGCTATTTCAAATTTCGTGTAATTTGTTGAAAAATCCCAAGATTTTGAAGAATTTATCGGCTTCAGTTTGTCGGATGCCCTTGAAGCTTATACAATCAAAGTTCTGTTGTATAATTTACTATTATAAGAAGACTTCTTGACCTGATTTTTGTCTTTCAAATCACTATCGAAAGTTAACAATTCTTAATACCACTACCAGTAGACAGGAACAACAATAACTGAAAGAATTTTTCTGTTTCTAACATCGAAGTGAATTTGCCAACTAGAAGAATTTTTTCCATCGGTAAGATACCGAATCAAACGAACTCGAAGAGAGATATCGAACGAATGTGTTCATAATCGTGCAGAAGTCGGCGAAACTCACGATTTAAGCGGGATAATTCGTAATATGAAAATATCGTTCGAATCGTGGCTTTTCGTGCGGAGATTTAATAGACTTTCAACGCGAAATATGATCGCTTTGCATACGCGAGAGCCCGAAGCAAGGGTGTCCTTTGCAGAGCGGCTGCCACTTACTGCAAAGCGACTCACCCTAAAGACGACAACGGCTCTTTGGTGTCGAAATACGTGCGAAGCATTCGTGCCTCTAAATTCGAACGCCTCAGGTTAACGCCAACCTCTCTCGCTTCTACGATCATCCCCTTCTCTCTTCATCGTCTCGACGCGTGCAAACACTCGGCTCGCGTATTCCTTTAAAACGCGTTACCCATAAATCTTAATGAACATCGAGGATTTACGAATCATTTATACATGTTGCTGGAAACTCTCGGAAGATTAATCGAACTCGTGAAATGAAATGTCGTGATACGAGTCGGCAGATTTGTGGCGTGGGAAAGATTCAGCTTGTTTGATTAAATAGTTCGAGCAATTTGATAGTTTCTCAAGTGATTTAAGACACAAGAATGGACATAATTTTAACGGTGATTTGTATAGAAAGAAACGTTGACGTTCTTTCACCATGAAGCTAATTTTGGTTAAAACTGTTCCTTGGCCAAAGTATGATTTTTAATCAGTTGTAATCAACACTATTTATAATCAAGTGTAAACAATTTGTAATCAGTTAATATTGAAAAATTAATCGGAGAAATAATATTACACAATGAGAGTATTGCAGAGATCGATTGCGTGAAATTAAGAAATGGTATATATTGTACATATTCAAAGTGTTTTAAGGATTTTCGATTAGGTTAGAGATCGGGTTCGGATGGTCTAACAGATTCAGTTATCACATGTCTGACTCAGTAGTCGAGGAACTTGACCGTGTTAGCACTATTCTATTGGTAGAACGAACAAGTGTTAAAAAGTCACATTCTTTTGTGTATTTATTTTATCAGTAGCGTTCACAAAACGGCAGTCTCCTAGTTCACCAGCATTATGTCAGTATAGGGATGAGATCATTAAATTGTGAAATAAAATGATTAAAATACGAGCCCTTCGGAAGCTAATCCAATCAACTCTACTTTCTATTACTATCATGTAAGCACATAACGAATATTCAATTCTCAAAAAACCAAGGACTTTTATAAATTTATTCATCAGAGGATGACATAAATAGTGGTAAATTCTAAGGCGAGTTTAAAGAACAGTTTTCAAAAGGTTTTTGAAACCATCATGTCTTCTCCTTACATATCATCACTTTCTTATACTCTTTAATTTATAGAATCGATCATTGTGACTACTAAGCGATTCATATGTCGAACTAAATTTTTTGCTAAATATCACTATTACTGCTATTTATACTTCCTCTATATTTGTAATTTTTCTTTAAAAGCACGAATACACCAATAACCTATCATTATTAGAGCCATGAAAACTCAAGTGAAACGACCATAAACAGAATTTCTAACGGTACGATCGTTTCCCCGAGTATCATTTGGTCATACGTCCGAGACATGATGCAACGGCCATCTGCCTGATTTACGTTTAAATAAACTGGACGTTATTTTCTGAGCGTCCAATAGAAAACGGTGTACGTATCGTCGTTGAACATGTGCGGTTCTCGATGAATTATTAGTCAATATCGTCAGATGCAAAACCGTAAAATCAAAGCGGCGTTCACGTCGCTGACACGCGTTTTTAATTTCCGCGTGCAAATGCTGGTGCGCGGCTTTAAAGGCGAACCCCAAACTGGCGAGGAAAGGCACCGCCGCCCTCTGCAAAGCTCGTCTCACTCCTACCGCGTGCGGCTAATGAAAATCGAACGATCAAGAGCTGGAAAAGGCGATTCCCATTCGAGCTATTTTCCCTTTGAGTCGCGCGCAGAGCATCAGAAATCGAAAAAATCTCGTCAAACGAGTTTAACGCAGGCTTCCTATCGCTGGATAAAGTATTCCGTATGGACAACTTATTGGAGAAAATATTGCGCTTTAATTTGGTTTCAGTAATGTGACTTTGGGTTATCGAAATCAATTCAGAACTCAGACGAAAGCGGTTTAAGGGAGATTTATCGGATGTAGGGTGGAAATGGATTATTTTTTGAAGAGTTACAGGGATTGGAGTTCTCTTGAATAAAGAATTGCTTCATATTTGAATTCTAGTATGGACAATCGAATGTCCACTTCTACATCTTTCTTCTTATCTTTTAGTAAAAACGTAATATCGAGATGTTCCATTGATATTTTTAGATCGAAAGTTTTAAATATCGAAGCTTTAAACTTAATTTTGTTAATTAAAGTTTGTTGGATAAGCGCGACATTTTGTTTATACAAAAGAATACTCTATTTTGAAAACTTTTAGTAACAACTTCTCACATTTAAAAACACTCGAGATAATACACTTATACGCTTGTCGGACAACGAAAGTGAATTTTGCTTGTTTAAAAAGGATTAAATATTTATTATGGAAACTCTTAGTACTTCCGCCCATTCCATATGTAAATTCCCTACATTTTATATTTGAATTTAAACACGTAAAAATGCAACTAGTATAAACCACTAAATCTAAAGGAAGAAAAGAGAAAACGCTATATACCTTCCACGTACCATCTTTTCAATAGCCACAAATCCACTTTTTTCCATCGTCGCCATCATAGCGAACTGGAAGAGGTTACGTGTTATTTGCACAACTTTTACCAAGCTTCATCAAGGTGGATTACTTTCCTCTCTAATGGAAGCCCGGTCGTTTCTCGTAATTCAGTTACAGGTCGTCGCAGAGTATCATGGCGAATAAAACACACCGGGACAAACGGTAAGGAATCGTCGTTATAAATATCGTTTTGCCAAGTAGGATGAACGCTTAGTCCTGGCGAACTGGGCATCGCCAGTTTGTTTCGCGTTTCCCTCTGGTATTCGGGATCTAAGAAATATTCTGCGGCCGTAGCGGTAAATTATAGCAACGTGTCAACCGGTGATAATAAATCGCCGTGCGCATGTTAAAACAGCCGCTCGACGAACGTTAAAACGCACCGGCTGCAGAATCTGCGATCGCGATCGGTATTCCGTATACGTATGTTCCTTTGATACCATAATTGCTGTAATTACTACCCGTTTTCTTGGCCCACTGTTCTTGCCTCGACAACGACCGATCCGCGTAAAATTCTGATTGCGTGTCGGTATCGCAATTTTACTGGCTGTTGTAATTACTCGGTCGTTAATTGGTCGAAATTATTTGATAGCTGCTGGAGATTGTCGAGGTCGATGGGGTTCGTTGGAACAAGGGATGGGAATGTAGAGAGTGGTGGCTAGAATCTTTGGTGTGGTTTGTGGAGAAGAGGATGACCTTGAATAATGAAAATCTTTGATCAGGTAGATATTATACCGGCTGCAAGTTATCCAGACGCTATGATCGATTTATAATAATAGGACGCGAGTCTTGGCGGAGTGTAATTAGAGGTAAAATTATTTATTGGAATTTTAGCCACAAAATATATTTACTGCTATATAGATACATTTGCCATATTAATATCACTGCTTGGATCAGTGTCGGACATTTTTCCATCGGAGGACCTTTTGTACAATCTGCTTGTAATTGAAGAATTGAAGAATTTGGAGATTAAGTACTTTTCAAACAACGAAATAGTTCTATGATCTTGACAATTACAAACGTCAGTCGAAAATTAATTTAGCTTGCCAATTTATCTCTCAGTTTGTAATTGAATTACATGAAGACAAATAGTATGTGAGTATCTTTGAGTAGTAATATACATACATAGATACATAATATACATAATACATACATAATATACATAGAACAAGTGGCAATAACTTTTATTTTTATTTGTATTATCCTGAAATTTGAAGATTAAAAATTGTTTTAATGACGAAAAGTTCTGTGATGAGAAGAACAGGTACGTTATAACGAGCGAACTTCCTGTAACCTCGTTACAATTATAACGATTCAGCCGATCATCCAGCATGCATTAATTACCAGTAACGCGAATCGAACTCGATTATTACGATCACGGTATCGTTATATTGTGCAAATGGGATGATGATCGCGGCGAATTGCCTCGCAGCCATCGATGTGCAATGCCAGCGGTCGCTTTCTATAGAACAATGCGACATCACGGCTATTATTTGTAGCGAACCGGAAGAGCAAGTTGACTCGCGTCCCATTAATATTAATCAGTGCTTCGCTCACGTTGATAACTATCTTCCTTATCTTCCTTATTTTCCTTTCTAAACCATATGAAATACCTTTGTTAAAAAAATAAATGAATAGAAAAATAAGAATAAAGATAGATAACAATGTAAATAATAATGTTTTATTCGTAAAAAATTTGCTAGTTTGTAGTGGACAAGTAATCGCAAATTTTCCTTTGTAAATTTGATTTTCGACTAACAAGTTGATTAAACACGAAGATGAAGGGAATTGGTAGAAATTATCGAGTAGGTGCTCGCGTTGAGTAATAATTAAAATAACAGACGTTCGCACGGTCTATGCTCAACGTCTGTTCCAAATTTACTTGAAATGCACCAAGTTAGTCAACGCGTACCTAAAATATACATGTGCTCCACATGCACGAACACGCCCAACTCGTTTGCATGTAAACTATTTGCAAGAGCGAGTAACGCCCGGCATGCACGTCGACCGAAATGCAACACGTGCTTTGCTCTGGTCGGCCCGCTTGAAGAACATTCGGATCGCATCAGAATGTAACTCAACGTCTGCTCAAATTTAACATATTTGACCAAATGGAATTTGGCAAACATAGAAATCTTTATTTCTGATAAATTAAAGTACATTTAAATAATTTCATTTAACATACTTTGCATATTTTAATATCTTCGATAGACAAACATAGAGAGATTCATGGTTGGAGGATGGTGACCTTTCGTATACTTCGAATATGCAATTCTTCCATAAAATACTTCATTAAAAAAAAGAAATAAAGAATTTTTTAATGACTCATATCTTAGTCATATCTCATGTCTTTAACGCAGTATCCTATGAAATTATTTTTCCTAGCCTTTCTTCTCAGAACAAATTTCCCTTACATTTCTTTCAATTTCTCTACAATACTTGCTTTTCCCAAATTAGATTTAATGCATTGTTCTTCAATATCTATCCAATCCAAAAACTTCCTTCTGCTATCTTTTCTTCTCCAAAAATATTCTCTTTGTATTTCAATTTCTTTGTAATATACAGATATATTTTCTTCTTCCACATTAAACCTACATCAAATAAGAATACTAAACAAAATAAATAATCCTGCAAATATTTAACTCAATGCCATAATGTATTGCGCACGATGAAATTCCACGTACTCGAGAAACAACCTAAAGTCTCTCGATTCACCCTCGTCATTACCAACTAACCGATACCCAGCGAATCAAAGACAGGATTAGCTGATTAGTCAATTTAACGAAGATCACGCACGCGAATAGCCCGTATTCGTACCGGCTTGATAGGTCCAGCATCGAAATCCTCTTTGCCGTTTTCGAACGCGGCTCCTAACTTTGATCCTGATTAGCGTGGGCCGCCCCCATCGTAACGAGAGCACGCTTTTAGGGCTATCGAAAATCTGGCAAAAAGGGGGGTCCATCGTTGCTACGCGTGTTGCTTCACGTTATGTACGCGGAAGAAGGCTCTCAGATGTTCTCACGTCCAGCTGAGCTTTTCGGGCCGATAATTAGGTGGTGAAAAGGCCAGGGAACAGGGGGGATGAGACAAACCAGGTGGAAAACAATGTACTTCAAAGGCCTGTGTACCTCGTTACGCTACTGTTCGAACGCTTTCTTTCCTTGATACACGGCCAAAATAACCAAGAACCATCGTTTTGCGTTCGTTCAGTTCGTGTACAAAGGTGAAAGAAAATTGAGGGCCGTTAACCTTATGCAAGGGAACAGGAAATGTCTTTTTGATCAGCCGGTTTTCTTAGTTGGAGGTTTAAGGATATGGTAAACTTCAGAATTGCGAGAGGGTAGTGTGTTCTACGGAGAGTGAAAAATTCAATCGACGATTCAAAACGATCTAATAATTTAAGATTTATTTTGATTTCGGGGATTATCGAGATACTTGTTGATTTGATTAAACTTTACGAATGAGTATAGTAAACCCTAAGTCTGATATTTTTGACATTCGAAGTATCATTTTATCATTCAATATTTAGCTACGTTAATCCGAAAGTTATTATCAAATGGAATAACATCAACGCTTGTGCTATATGAAATGTCAGTCTAGTACATATTTTTTATTTTACATATTCATCAAATCAAACGTAAATAGCGCAGTTAAGTGCTATATTATTATTCGATATTGACTGGAAAGTAGAAAAATGATCGTTCCTAAAGGATGAAAGTAACGTTGCAATGATAACAATAGTATTAAACTGAATTATTATAGAACGATAATACTAAACAGAAATATCGTACAATAATTGAAATCTCATCTATAATAAAATTCTTTCTATATTCTTTTAAATATTTCCATTAAATATTTCCAAACATCTGCTCATCCAGACACCTCAATCCTTTCTCATCCTATACGAAACGACCAACATCAGAAGCCAATCTTCACTCTTTATTCGTGTCTCGTAAAAGATTTCTCAAGATCATCTAGCTCCTTAATTTTCGATTAATTTTCGATATTGCCAACAAGGTCGAGATTCACGTCGGAGAATGCTAGAACGGAAAAGTGACAACGAGTTAAGCTCGTGCAGCGTATTAAGTTCCGCGGATATCTCGAGGGCTTCCGCGAGTTTCGCATAGTGAGAACACGGCCAGGCTGGCGCAAAATTATGCAGGAAATACATATGTACAAGGCACTCTTGTATATTGGCCGTCGAGGTAGAAAACGCGGCCCACCCTGCGCCTTGTAAATACGCCTGCAAATACGGCCAGAATTATCGTTGTCGTCCTCGTCGTCTGCAGACTTTGAAACTGTTGATGCGTTAATGCAAATGCAGCGCCGTTTCCGGTCTAGCGTTTGTCAGAGGATCGTACACGCCTTCTGAGAGCGACGGAATTAAAGCGCAATTTTTAACTTTTTTTTTAGCTTAAATTTTTAATCGATTGAGATTGTAGAAACGGAGAATTTAATATATTCGTTGCTACCGATGAAAGTATTGCGTCGATTTAATTGTTTTGGTAATGTTGTAGGCGCAACTGCTGCGCTTTATGTATGCGTTCCGATAAAATAGCTTAAGAAGATAAACGAAATATCGAGTAGTGTGCTGGAACGAACGTTATTACAAAAAACGGAAACATTTTTGAAGAAAGAACGAAAGACCTTCAAAGGCTTCAGTGAATATGTTAATTGGTAAAGAATGATCGTGAACAAATAAATAACTGAACATTTATAGATCATAACATTACAGGATTAATTCCAGAGACTTCATAATTTTGAACGTTTAGTTATGCTTCTGCAAAGCTTCTCAATAAACCAAAAATCGGCTGGTCGTAAAACGATCATAAAACGGTCATAAAACGATGTTCGGCCGATTTTAGCCACGAAGAGGAGAGGAATGCGAAGCTGAAAGGGGACAACGGAACTTGAAGTGCCATTCCCGACGAGCTCCTTCGATTTTCTGTTAAAAGTCCCGGTAGAATCGTCTTCGAGGGCCGTTACAGGGCCGAGAGTCAGCGGGATGCAAAGGGGGTCAACGAACGAATCGTTCATGCATGATTTTTCCACGAGTGCTCTCCATTACCCGGTGAACGCTTGGAATTCGTCTACCAGCGCATAAATCTCCATCTGCTTAAAAGCATCGGCCACGCACAAAGAGAGGCAAGTCGTGGTCGGTGGATCATCGTCTTCGATCGTTCCGCGAATAATAATTTCCGGTATGTTCGCATAGTAAATCCCTTTTTCTGTATAGTAATTGCCTGTGTATCTGTTTGATCATATATTTAGGATCCAAAGTTTTATCATTTTTGTAGAAAATTCCTATTTACTTTGATTTATCAGATAAGAAGACATAAATTGACCCTCCAAAACAGTATAACAACTTAGATTAGACAACAATTTTTTTTCTAATTTAATTAATATACAATTTAACTTCTTCGACAAGGATTCTTTTAACTGTAATACAATAATGTGAACTATAACACGCTCATGCTTGAAAGAATAGGTTAATCATAATTCTTAAAACGGGATGTTACGTCGGCCGACTCTTTACCTAAACCAGGCCATACACCGCGGGCAAGATGGCAACCAGATGTCCGCACATCCTTACTGCGTACCCTCAATAGTCTTAAGGACCTATCATAAATCTCAGGAATTTTCTAGCTAAGATCCTTGAGACCGAACAAACATCTCTTTACTGAATCGTTTCTAAAGCTTATTGTTTACTACGGGAAGATACGGGAAAGTTAGTTTTTCTCTCGTACGATACTTCACACTAGCAACTTTCTGTCGAAGGCGGCTAAGACCCTTCCTAGTCCAACCTTTTTTTATCCAATCAGAAGCAATGTCTACCGCCCTCACTTTCTTAACCAAAATTGTCATCAGCAAATCCGATGGTCCCTTGCGTTAGACACACCTATCACTAAGCTTTCCTCCGACACAGCATCGTCACTTTACCTTACTTATTCTTCACCGCTAGAATAGTCAACATGTCATTACCGAGTTTCTACCCTTAAATTAATTACTTAACTTATACATACGCATCAGTGTAATTATCTTCTTTACAAAGTTGTTGGAATAAACATTAATTTATACCTGTTAATTCAGTGTAAATTCAATTGAACCACCCCTATTATCGTAACAGAAATCAAGGGATCGATCAGTTCGTGGCGTAGATTATCTCCGTTGACGTGCTTTCTCGCGATCGCGTCTTTCCGCGAATGATCGAATAAACACGGGATCTCGTTATAAATGCTACTATTTATGACGAGATCCCATGTCTCAGTATGCCTCAGTGGTGAAAGAAACATTATAAAACAGTCCAATAATTATTCTAAAAGTTATCTTGTGATATATTGTACCGTTAGCATCACGAGGTTTAGAAAAGTTAGCGAAATATTCTCTGGAAAATAAAATATTAGAAATGTGAATATATGGCTAGCAAAAAGCAATTATGCACTTGGGAATTCCACGACTTCGGAAATAGAAAAGGCGACAGAATAGTACTGATAAAAAGAGGAATAAAAATCCGTTTCACGCGATTCGACGGCGGCATCCTTTCACCACCGAGGGACTCTATTACCGCGCTCTGCAAACAGACGTTCTTGGGGACGTAATAAAGTTAGAGAGAAGCAGCCAGCGGTGAGGCAAGGGGAAACGCAGTGGTAGGTGGACGAGGCTAAGGTGGAACCGCAAAAGTTCAAATTGATTTTGCAAAACCACGGTCCGCTTTATGTAAATTCCAGCGGCGGGACACTTCTCGACTGGAGGGTGTTTTCATGGTCTTCTGCTCCGTAGTCGTCGCTGAATTATGACCGTGATTTCCGGCGAGATGGACCTTCCGGTCTGGCAGAAGTCCAGTGCTTCGAGAAAGTACGCGGATAAATCAAAAGCGTTTTTCGTGGTGCACCAAGGCGTTAGTTTATTGCCATGTAAATCATCCGCGTACAGCAAGAGACACGTCGATCGAGGAAATAGTACGCGCGACCGTTCGTCATCGTCTCTTCTCTGTGACGAGATAAATGTCACGACTTCTCGATACCGATGGTGACACGTTTCTGAGAGAACAGCTTGTGATTTACTGTATCTTGGCGCTTCCTTTTTGCTCCGTAAGATTTTAGAATGGATAACAGCGAATAGATGTTTATGTTGATGAGTATCGACAGTTTCGACTTTTTACGACGGATCAAGGAGTTTGGAATTTTTTCAAGCGTGACAGATCCAAATTTCAATTGGACAAATTGTTTAAATTATCGCTAGAGTTAGTAGTTTCTCTTCGATCGAAGCTTCTTTCATTTTACAAAAGAGTTTTAACAAATTTGCTAAGATTCGAGCAACAACCAATTACGTTTTGCTTTCACTATTATTTATAGTCCTGATAACTTGAATTTTAATCATCGTGTGTTATATGAAAAATTAAACTCCTTGATGCAATTGAGACCGTATTTATTTCAGTTTGTAAGGTCTGCAATAAAATTTACGATTTTAACGTCGTTTAATTATTATTTGAAAGCTATTAATGATAAAATTAAAGATAAAATAAAGAATATTACAATCTACTGTTTTCAGAAGATTTCTTCATTTATATTTCGTCTGATACTTTCCAGAAACGTCGCATACTTTCTTGTTACCTTCTCTCGCGAAAGAAAACTATTTCGTCTTTGCACGAATTCCAACTCACTCCATAGGTGGTCTTCTATGTTCACGGCGTGTAGCGAGGAATCTTACATAGACACGTTCAGGCTGTGTGTTATATTGCATTTTATTACCCCACCGTATACTTGCCAGAAGTAATAGTACGAAATTTATAGGCACCAGCCTTATAACGTCCCTTTCCATGCTCTAACCTATATCGACACGTTGTTATCTTCACTTACTACATCCCGGCAGGATTTCATTTCGGTTATTTATGAAACTGACTCCACGTCATTTCGTTAAGGGGGTATTCTAGTCTAGAGTCATGAATTTCGGGTGGTTTTTGAAACTCTGTACAAACGAAACAAAAAATATTTTTACTATCCATTTTTATATCATTTGTTTATTGATATTTTAAGATTACATAAAAAGTTAACCGAAAAAAACTCAAAATTCACAAAGTTATGAGCTGGCAAAGTGGGGGGTCCAAAAAAAGGGTGTCGTGGCGTGCATGATTTCAACCCTTTTGGTCATCTGAGACAAAATAGCCGAACTTAATTACTATCGATGCCGCTACAGCACGAACCTTGGAAAAGTAAAAAAAATATTTTTTCACAAAAGGCGGCCATTTGAAAAAAATTTTTTTTGGTATGTTTTTTTAACAATTCCGAATTTTTTAAAAATAGTAAAATTAAAAATTTTGATCTGAGCGTGCTTCAGGCGATAGAGAAATAAAGAATATTCACACCAAATTTCAAATAAATCGGTCCATTAGAACTTGAGATATCGTGCACGCGAACTCGAAAAAGGTAGTTTAGAGAAAAACGCGTTTAAAGTTTTGAGACAAGTTTCCGGCAATTTTACTCATAGAATGGTACAGCATACTTACATGTTTTTAATCGGCGATTCCTGCTCAATACAAGAACATCTTTCTTACATGTAGAACACGGAATTAACGATGGAAAAGAAAAATTCTAAATTACAATAGTCGTAATTGCTATTAATTAAAACTGTTCATTTGTTCCGATCGGACCGGAGCAAAAATGGCTGTAACTCATAAAACAATTGAAATTTTGAAAAATCCTTTTAAGGGCATATTTTTGAATATCTAAACTTTGAAAATATGAAAAAAAAAATTTCCGATTTTTTCAAATTTGTAGACTAGAATATCCCCTTAAAACGTATCACACGCTCCTATCCTATAAAATGTATGTGATCATTTTGTTACTCTTATGTCTCTTTTTATCTGTTCTCTTTAGGTATATTTTCTATTCGAGTTCCAATAAGTCAGAACAATTATTTTAATTATTATTTTAACTATCGAAATTCGTTTAATTTCCTTAACATCCTCGCACATAGAATAACTCAGCTCGAAAATTAAAGAATATCCAATACAAATATCAATTTTTCATATTTATTTTATAATTCAACGAAATTTTATAATACAACGAAAGAAAAATGCCCATGTATCGCTAAGTGCTTAAGTTTCTTTATTTTACAAAAATACGTCGACCATCCTGCTACGATTATTAATTGTCGAGTAACATTAATCAAAGTTTACTATCTATTTAGATATACACTGTCGGCCGCAACTTTACAATCACTGCTAGCATCCCATCAAATCCAACGATTCAAGGAAAATTTTAGCTTAGAAATCTATTCTTTAAAAAAAAAGTTTTTTAATAAAGAATTTACTGCAGCAAAGAATTCCGAATTAATGAGGCTATTAGCAGGAAATTTATTACGAGTTCTAAACTTCTGACCGATAGTATATAGCGTGGTATGTGTACATAATCCTTCATTAATATTTCTGTCACAGTATAATAAAACGTCAACGTTCGTCTGCTGAGTACCACAGCGTGAAACCATAATCTCTCGAACGGTACCAGCAATTTCTTCTAGCGAAAGCAATTCAGGGGCAGTGAACATCGAAGAAGTTGGCGCGTATTTGTTTGGCGAAACGGAGAAATCCGTATGATGTAGACGACTATAGTCGCGTCGGCTATAAACGTTGGCTTCGCGTAGAATATATCAACCCTTTCCAGACAATGTTTCGCTTTATAAGGAAGTTTGCGGGGAACCAACGAAGGGTCCCACGGGGGATTCAATCCTCGAGGAGAACGCCGCCGAAATTGAGAAGAAAAATGGAAAATGGGAGAAGCCGGGACCGAGAGCGGGGAAAAAAGAAAATAGAGGAAGGCCAGGCAAAGAGGAATGGAGGAGAACCAGCCGGAGCATACGGAAGAACGCGTTCGATGACGTAAAGTATGGTTAACGGTGGAATGCCGAGTACACAACGGAAATGAAGAATTATTGCGGAAAGGAGTGCTTGAAAAATTTATTCGTTGAAGAATATGATTTATATGGCATTCCATAGAAGCAAATCTAGGAATTTTAGAGACATAATTTAACTCGAATGTTAAGCTCTTTGACTCAACTTCGAAATCGAGGAAATAGAGGAGTTTGTTTGATGAATTGAATTATATGAAACATACAAAGAATTTTCTGTGAACATAATAACTCGTCGATCAGTTTTATATAAAACGCAGTAAAGTATCTTTTTTTTTTCCAATCATTTTCGATTTATGAAACTAAGAATCGCGAAGAAGCCATCGTTTCCATTTTCCTATTGAAGATTCAAAATATTTGGCAATTTTGTGTTTCGTATAAATCAATGAATGTATTCAGTTCCTTCTGCCAATTATTATTTAATAATCAAACGTTGGGTACGGAAAAATATACTAATACAACTTTATACGTAATATATTACACATTCCTAATATCGAATTATACGTAGGAATTTAGTAATGTGTTTTAATTAAAATTAAAGTATAAATTAAAGTGTAAATTAAATTAAAGTGTTTTAATTTTGTGTTTTTATAAAAAGGAGAAAAATGGAAAAGTCGTTTCGAAATGGCAGGATATTTCGACAAGAATTGATTCGGTCGAATGATGAGACTTGCAGGGGGAACACGTTCGTCTGAGCAGGGAAGACAGTCGAAATAACAAGAAAAGAATCGGGGAACAAAGAGACGACAACGGAAAAAGAACGATTGATGAAAGTAGCTTTCTTGAATTTGGCATCTGCGTTTTATTGCGCCACGCAACCCTATAGAAATGTCGAATACACCACTGGGAAACAAAACGTCGGTCGCTTTTGTTCACCTTGGCGAGCAAATCAACTTCCATAAAATAAGTCCAATTTCGTATTCTTGTAAAAACTTTATTTTGTAATGACACTACTACAATTTCTGAAGAGCAGCTTTGTTCCTTCCAATAGAAGCGTCGCCGAATCCGCTTGCAAGGAAGCAGAAAATGCACGACCGTGTGTCCAAAAATTCACGAAACAATTAATTCAGTAATCCCAGAAATGTCAGAGAAATTTCGTAAATAGTCAGTGACAAATTCTAATGGCTCTTTAACGATACAACGTTATTTTAAACATTAACATTACATTAGAATTCTCTTTATTATTCCATATCTTAATAGCTCATCTCTTATTCTGTTGGTATCACATCCACTTTTAATTATTCGCTTGCGCCCATTTACATTTCATAGTACCAACACATTGAGATTTTTCACGGCACAGGGGCATGTTTTAGGCGTTCGACGCATGATTAATCCTACTGTATCCAATTTTATCTTATTTGCATTTGATGTCAAAGGGCTTTTACTGAAAAATAAATAAATAAATAAACTGAAAGCACCCACGAGCCTAAAAATCAACAAAAGGAGTCGCTGTTAAGTTTATGATACCATAGGGAAAGAACGTATATAATAGACTCTTCATCGTTCTTGCCACAAAACCCTACGGGATAGAATACGAGTATCGAGTCCCTTCTTCACGGACTTTCTTTTTGCAAAGAAGTTGCGACGACCAGGTTTCCAAAGCGTTCCTAGGGGAATCGATTCTCGCGGAAGGACGAAATTCTCGAGCAGAAAGGATACAAACGGAAGGAGGCGCAGATGTAGAGATTAGAGAACGATGGAAAGCGTGGAGGAGCAAAAAATCTTCTACCCCTCGATACGCTCCTTCTCCGCGGAGATATTTTAATTTTACGCCCCTTCCGAGCGACAACGTATCGAATTCCATTTGGCAATCTTCTCGGTTTCTCACTGTCATATTTCAAAACGAAGAAACCATCGAACGACCAAGTTGGTCCAAGTTTCGAATTATTATCGAGGTGATTACGTCTTTTATTTCGTCCATAACTAATTAGCGGATACTTCAGAGTGAGGATCGTTCGCTCTTAGAAAACTTGGATCGGGTTTTTATCTAGAAACTTCGCTCGAGTTGCATTGTTCCGCCAGGAACAAAGAACTTTACAGGGATTTCACGTCTTTTTGTCTTTTCTGAGAGAAAATTGGGTTGCTGAATAATTTATGAAAGGCCTGATATTCGGTTCTATAAATAATCTCGTGTTTTAAAGTTGACGATCTCAAGAAATTTGGTTTTGTGATTTTTTTTTCGTTTCCATATATTAATTCGTCGCATATATATTTTTTTAGTGGTAGACGAAAAGTATAAAAATAATAAAAAGATCTTAAATTTTTATTACAGAAGTTTCTTTAGTTTTGTAATACAATCTCTTTTAAATTTCGTTACGAAATTTATTAAACGACTGAATACTTTATCAATATCTCTCTTATTATATCCTTTTTCAACTCTGTTCCTAAAATATACACCCTATACAGTTAAGTCGACGCGGACAGAAAGTCAGACGAAACGGGTGCGCCATTAACTAAATCAACATTTACTTGTCCTATTTTTGCCGCGGAAAATTGAGACCACATCCTTAGCGAGTGCTTGTCGAAGATTGTTTTGTACATATGGGAAACCGATACGTGCAACATATTCTACTTAAACCTCGTCCCATCCAAAAACGTTGGAAACCAATCAACCCTGCTGCAGTCTTCAAACAAGGAGACTTTTACTATTTCTATTGAGATATATGTAACTTTGTGTGCTGCACTGGATTAGCCGCGTAGTAGTGACACACATATATGAGTATGAGTGTGTGTAGGAGTATATGCGTGCGTAGTGTTTCGTAAAACAGAAGAATGCAACTGTTCGGTACGCATGGTGGTGAAGAAGATGGCGAGACAAAAAGAATGCTACGAATCTCTTGTATCTACGTATCTACGAGTATCTTGTAAATCGCATATTAAATAAATCTGAAACTATTTTAATATCATTTCTACGTGTAATGTGAATGTTCCTATACATTTATTTCGGCGACTTAAATCCACAATTCTCAACAGTTTCATTCAAATATTTACTAAGAAGTTTAAGTTTAAGAAGAATAATGATCACGTCGCTTCTCCCTCAAACTTAGGGAACCTGTTGACGAAAGAAAAATACGATTGGGTCGAAAACGGGATCTGGAAAAACACTGCAGGATAAAGAAACAAACCTGTCGACAAAAGTCAGATATTAGTACTATCGCTTTTATTTTTATTGGTATAGATATATAAAAAGCTTCTTGTAAAAATCTTGCCTAGGAACAACAACCATCACACTACTATTATTAATCGTTTAGAAGATTCGAGTTAACAAATTAAATCAAGTATTGCTACAAACAAATATTTAAAAAGTTCTAATGAATACCTAACGATGTCGTCAAGGGTGCAACAACAGCCATGGCAGTGCTATTAACGATTAATCGTTTAAAAGCTGTTGCCTCGACGCAACCTTAACGAACGCTTTAATCAATCTAACGTAAATGAATTACGCTTCTCCGCGTTTCTTAAGAGCTCGCGTCGTTTCTTATTCACGACAACGGGAGTCCGCAACCCTCTTAAGTCATTGGCGTCGAGAAGCATTTGAAAAGACCCTAATCTCTTCTCTTCCTTCCATCATATCGTCGCCAGTATTTTCATCGTAATAAATCGAACGCAGCAACGCGACGCGATTTACCGGCCATCCATCGCGTTCATGTGTTCGCCTATCCATCAGTGATTACCAGGCAAATATATTCGGCGCAATAAAAGATCTCCGGTTCGATTTATAGCAGCGAAAGTGGCGCTTTATTGGCGCTATCGATCTCGCCGATCCCGGAGATTCCCTGCACGACTGTTCTGCACCGTTGATACCCGTCGAAATAAGAGGGATTCGATGTAGCAGGTGTCGCGGATAAACTGACAACGGTGAAATATAGCGCGCGCGAGTTTAATGTATGAATAACTGTAGATAATTTATCTTTTTATTTCGATTTTCTTTTTTCTTCCTCATCTTCCTTCCTTTTGTATAGCGCTGGTGGTGTTGATGGCGATACGTTATCGCCTTATTTGCTGGTTCGCGCGCGTATCACGCGAACTGGCTATTTATATTTCGCGTTGATGCATCGGCGGGTATGCTAACATTGAGATTTTTCAGATTTACGTCACTGGACATTGTTGTATGGTAGATAGGATATTTGTACTTGTTTGCTATTTATATTTCCTTTTTATGGTGTTGCAGCTTTTTGTGTAAAGAAATCGAAGGGGTTGTTGCAATAAGAAGGCACTCTTTGCATACTTTCCAGTAATTCGAACAAACTAGCGAAAACCAATTCAGAATCAATTGAAATCAAATTACTTTTTGAACTGGTTATACGTAGCTGAAGAAACAGAACCTAAATACAAATTTATTTCATCTCCTAAATTTCATGAAATAATAAATACTTTGAATATTTTACATATATTCTTATATGATATATATGCCACGGACCTTTGCACCCTTTAATTTCCCCAAAACATAAACTTTTCCATAAACATCCGCAGTTTGTAATATTGAAACGTAACAATAAAATACCATAAACAATCGTACCAATCTATCGACCCTATCCTGACCGGCAAAATCGAATAGAATCTCGAGAAACTTACTTTATCCAACGACAATCTCATCCAACCGACTCAAAGGACATATCCATTATTCGACACCCCATAAAAAGCCGTAAACTTCCAGGAAACCAGGGTAAACTACCCCAACTTGTCTTCCACTTTTCGCATCGAACAGAAAATATTTGTCGTTTCTCAAATCCTGAAATCTTCTCACGAAATAATTGACTCTGGTGGCGGACGAGTTAGACATTGGTTGGCGAAAGGGCTCGAGGGGTGCACCTTTAAGATCGAAGTCTGGGCGGCAGAGAATGAAGAACAATAGGGGAAGGATGAACGAGGAGAGTATGGGAAGAAGTGAGCGGTTTAGAGCGAGGGGATTCGAGCTTGTGTCATGGGTTCTCTCGGGCTTCTTGGTGGAAGGTCTAGCGAAAGATAGAAGGGTGAAGCGACTCGAAGGGAGGCTAATAGAAATGAAGAGGCCGCCTGTCGTCAAGGCATAAAGCCGTAAACTGTACAGGTGCCATCGTTCTCTCACTGCTTTCGCAATTTCAAAATATCGAACGGGGAACAAACCGACAGATCCATAGAGTCTTTGGGAATTTTGTTTAAAGAGGTAACTAATCCTGCTGTTCTGTTTAGTACCGTTTTACGTTCCTATATTTTCCAATATCTTCTTTCGAAATTTGAATTCACGAACAGTGTGAAATATACAAAAATTTCAACAATATTTTATACAATATTAATAAAGATTCAACAATACTTTAACAATACATATCAACAATACATATGTGATTTTTATCCTGTGCTATACAGACCATAGAACAGTGGGATTAAATATTCGATGAAACATAGCTTCGTGGCTAACATAATAATGGGAAGTATATATTCTTGTTTCGTTCGATATGGGAAATTTTCAGTTCTTGAATAAACATTCAATAGAATTTGTCAGAATTTATCTAAAAATTCAAGTGAAAAGCTATCTGTAAAAGTAAATTTCAAATTTTCTGAAGAGCTTCGAAATTGTCGATAAAAATGGAAATTCTGGAAGGAACGTTTGGTATTCGAAATAATACTCTTGAATTGGTATCGAATCGACAGGAAGAGGGTAGTTCACCCCCGAGCGGATAAGAAATACGTTTCACGAATTCTCCGTATCTATCATTTGAATTCCACCCAAAAATTTACTACGTTCTATTTCTTTAATTAAAATTTCATCTAAAAATATCGTGTTTTAAATAAATAAAAGCCAAATCCACCGCAGTTATACATTATTTAAAACCTCGCGACGTTTTTCGCTTGGAATTCTTTCAAATCGAAACCTCCAACTTCCTCAAATTCCTCTTTTCTCGTCTCAAAATTTCAGCGAAGAAGACGTTTCAAGCATCTCGAGAAGAGGAGGAAAGTTTCAGCGGATTTCTTCTCGACTCGATCTCTTTTTGTTCGCGGTTCTGGTGCAAAAATGGGCGAGACTTAAAAGATTTAGTGCTTCCTTCGGTTCCGACACTTTCCTCCCTTTTCTGTCACTCGTGCGTCTCGCGGATCCTCCAGTTATGCAGATTTCGTGGAAATTCCCGCCGAAAATTGAAATTTCATCCACCGCGGGGAATACTCCCCCGAGATTACGTTCGCGTACGAAACAATCACAACTCATTCCTCTCAACCCTGTTTCATTATCGAAAAAAAGACGACTCTTTGTCTTTCGGGGGATACGAGTACCTTTCGTGCTTTGATCTACTCACGTTAATACACGCTCGAGATGTCAGGGAGGAACTCGTGATGCTGCAGTGGCAGGTACGTACCTGAAAGCAGAAAGAAGATATTGTTTTTTTTAGGATATAAACGAATAAAATGTGATATGAACTCAAGAGAATTTCATACTAATTTTTGTATAAGTGACTCGTTGAAATTTTAGATTTGACCTGAGATTAGTGCCTATGTTCGTCTAAGAGATTGTGAATGACAAACTAAATTAAGATGTAAGAACAAGTTTATCGTATGAATTCCATAGAATCGAATGAAAGAAATTATAAGTGGAAAAGTGAATAATAATAAGGTTGCGTAGATATCGTTGAGTTGTGGTGATGAGTTAATCCCTGGAACCTGTTTCCCAAGCGACAATATTAGAAATAGAACTCTAAGACGAGAATATAACGTAAATTAATAGAAAAATATTGCAGATGGAATGTTATACGTTTGCGCAATATTGTCTCTTAATGAGTGAAATTTGCGACGGAGTTCTCAACAGCACTTCTAAGCTGTAAAAACGCATCGTGTAAAGTTTCACGATGTCGAAGACAAGGCAGGTCGTCGTCAATAATATACCCGATTTAATCAGAGGGCGCGTGTCGCCTCGACGAAAGTACGGCTCAATTTGGTGCCCAGATTGCCTCTGGCGATAGCGTCTACGAAATCCTTCGTCCCTAGTTCGCGTATACGTTTAACGGAGATAAGTTCTGGTGAAAATGAGCCTCGAAGGCACGTGGTCCTCTCCTTTCGATGAAACGAAAGGAAAAAAAACACAGAAGTAGACTTGCTCCAGTTACCCGAAAGGGTTAACCAAGTTTCGCTACGAGGGTTGAAGATGCGGACGGTAACGGAGGAAAACAGGTTCCCATCCGTTTTGACGTAGGCCAGCCTCGTTGACCCTTTTGCTCGTCGACGTACTGCCTAATCGTCCTTAAAGACTCCTCGACAAATGATGAATCGCCGGTTTAACGAGGGTTCCTCTGTCAGTCGTAGATGTATCGGTTTACCGATCATTTCTTCGGCTCCTACGGCAGTTTCTGTTCTGCAGTTGCAGACTAAGTTTGGACAAATCGTGTATCTTCGTTTCGTTAGTTTTCCTAATCTGTCTGTGGTTACTTGGTTCCATAAATGTCGCACGGGTTTTCATAGATTAGATTCAGCTTTTGGATAGACTTCTTAGATTTCAATTCTCATCGACGATACTTACGTAATTCAGCTGAAATTTTTTCGACAAGATTTCGATCAGGAAACTGTGGGGACTATGCATAATCGTTTATTCTGTACTTTTTTTTATAACTCTCGTATATTTTATATTTTATAACTTTCTTATAACGTAAGCAGTTCCTGACAATTATTATCGTACATTTCATGGGTCATCATTCTGTATAAATGCGAAAGTCTGATCGATTCCCTGGTTTGCCTGACGATCCAGCACGATTATTGCATTTTGTATGAGATCAACAATGTGCCAATATTTATGAATAGAGCTGTATATTGGCACATTCACTTGGCACGTTCACATTGCACTCAGGAATGTGTATAGATCGAGGAAAAGGAAACCAGTTCATCAAACAATGGATCCGGATAAAAAATATTGTACCATTCCCTCTCAGATATTTCGATCAACCTACTTTCATCTTGACTATACGTAAAAAAATCGTGGACAGGGTATGTCAACTATTTTTCATGTTCATCCGGCCGGTTCTCGTTTGCTTTTCGTATTCACGAGACTCGAAAAGGTATTTCATGCGGATGTACCATCTAGAATTAACATCTGGAACATCCAGACAATGAGAGCTTCGGGGTATTCAGACAATAAGACACCTGTATCCGAGATACAGTCTCGCCGATGCCAACTCGAACTGGCCGCTCTATAGAATACGAAATCAATAGCGTTTAGCGTCATTACGTGTCCATTCAACTTTAATGAATGCAATTTGTATTTTAACGCGTTCTCAAAGATCGTCGCAAGTCGACGTTTCCCGTGTATTTCCCTACGAAACCATGGCTGAACGTAACGCTTTTCAAAGTTTCGCCGATAAAGAACGTTCGCCTTTATAAAGTTACAAGCAAGTTTCAAGGCTTTCGTTTGAAACGCTACGTATATGGAACGTGGACTGCCACTCCAAAGCTTTAAGGTTATAAACTACCTAAGATGATAAAATTCTTCTTGGGGTAGTTCGAGATTTACGAGCGGAGCATAATTGATCCCCGTTCCATGTTTCCCTGGTGTGCAGTGTCGTTGTGATTTGTTGCTTTTGCGACATTGGGTACAATAGGTTGTTGCAAGACTCTTCTTACGCAAATGCAGAGGAATCTCTGAAGAAACACGGATCGTTTAATAAAAAATAATTGTAAAATCACTGGTACTTCTCAGAAAACATAAATTCTAAAAAATATATCTGCATTTGCTTTCAACCGTTTTAACGAAAAGTCCCTGAACTTAGACAAATTTCCCAAGAAAGAGATGTTAAATTTATATCAGTCTAAAATAATTGCCAATTAAACTGAGAAACTTAATTATTATAATCGGATCTAATTAGCCACGAACCACGAAAAATCGATCCCTCCCAGCAAATAATTAAATCCAGAGATTTAAAAATTTCCTGAGACGTCTTGGTATATGACGAAGCCAAGAGCAAAATTACAATAACGCTAAAATCAAAGAAATTACCTCAGGAAAATAAATCGTTACGTATTTTCGCTAAAGCTTTTTTTTATTTATCCGTATTTATTGTACAATCGTCCTGACGAAATGTGCCAAACTCGATGGAACTTCCCAAGTAAGAAATCCTAAATTTATATCACCCTAAAGACATTATCGATTAAGTGAAAAATGAAACTATATAATCTAATCTAACTAACCACAAACCAAATGAAAATAAATTCTCTCGTGAAATATCCACAGACCTGGAAGCTTCCTGAGGCGTCTTGGTGAATGGCGAGAAATCAAGGATCGACCATGGAAGTCGAGCTCCTTGAGACTTTCTTTTCTTTTTGTTCACGGATGGCGGCCCCGCGGCCGTGATTGCATTCAGGAAGGAAGCCCGAACGACGATTATGAATCACCGATTCGTGTAATCGGTGCCTCGTGGGACTCCGTTAAGAGTCGTCGAGCCTGGAAAGAACCCTGGCCGTCGTCATCGTTCGCCGAACAACGTGGGAGGATACGGTACGGCGAATATCGCGATTCACCAAGGCGCAGAGCCCTTGGTTTCAGCCGCAGGAAATGGAAGATCAATATGTACTCTCCTACTTTGCAGTGTCTTGTTACGCGAAAGAGATCCACGGTTACTCGCGCGCGACGATTCCTTCCTCTTGCGCGTGTTTGCGTGTAACAACGTGCACGTGTATTCAAATTAAACGCTGCTGATGAAGAAAGCATGCTTGTCGCATGCTTCGTTTCACGGTAGCAATGACTATTCTTGTATACGGACCCAGCCTGTGAAATTGTAGGGTGCAGAGACTAGGGGATGTCCATCGTGTAGTTGGGAAACTTTGATTGGTTACGCTAGGTATCCGTCAGTTGATATATGTATTGTTATTTTTAGGAACTGGAAATTGAGAGCGTGGGACTTTGGAAATTTGAGAACGTGGGAATCGTGGAAGAAAGAACGGAATGATGTGAAAAGTGGATCGGAAGCGGATAACAAAAATTGTTATACGTCACAAGTAGTGCAAAGATAAGCTAGAAGCAAGTAGAAACTTACAAACGTACAAGTATTCGATTCTTGAATTTTCAAACATTCAAATATTTAAATCTTTTAATTTCCGACTCCGCAAATTTGGATTGGATGTTCCAAGCTTCGATCTCATAAAGTCCATGAATATCCAAATTTCTGATCTCTCCAATTTTTTAACGGTCATATTTTCGATCCCCCAAATGTTTGAATTTTCGACTTCCCAAATTTTGAATCTCTAATTTCACGACAGCTTGATTTTTTGAATTGGTTCAAATCTTCGCTCTTCCAAATTTTCTAATTTTCATGGACTGACTATACTAATTTCAAATGTAATCTCCCTGAAATCTCTCCGAAACGTTTAGCCTTACCGAATCTTATTACATGCAAGGAGAATAGGACTATTTTACAATCCCTTGCACGAATACCGGCGAATACCAAGGTCTATTATACGCTGATAAAGAGATCGAAACGTATTCACCGTCTCCCGCTCTTTACTTTATGTAAATACCAACGCAATCTTTTGCAAATCAAGGAGGAAAAATATATTCCTGGTGGAATACGTTTCGAACGGTGGAGGTTCGAAGAGGTTTACCAGAAGAAGAATACAGCTTCCATTCTGCCCTGGCAACCAAACGATGTACACTTTTCTCCCTCTATGCAACAAAGAAAGATTCCCTGATCGACTGTTTCCACTTTTATATTAAAGCAAACATCGAAATCTGCTTACTGCTTGTAACACAAAGTCTCGACGAATACTTTCGTTGAAGTATCCAAGAAATAGAATTGTAATTATTCAACGTATTGACATATATTCTATTATTTCTACTCTTCTAGTTCTTTAATTCAGAGTGGCTACATAAATATTGGCAGTATTTATTATAGTATTTACATACTAATTAATTAGATAGGAAGAAACGGGAATACGTGAAAAGTGGGACAGAAAACCGTAGAAAATTTGTAAGCTGTGAACGGATGGAAACTTTCAAATTGTTACAATTTCGGGCGTTGGAAATATTTAAATTTTCGAAATACAAATATTAAATTTCGAATCGTTACTATTATTTTCGTACTACTATAAAGATTTGATACTATGAAGGTTAAATACACAGTGGAGGGCGAAAGAAAGTTTACAGGCTAAACAGTACAAAAAGGTTATAATTGACAAGAACAATTAAATTATGAATAGATATAATATAGATGACTGTTATCAACACATGATAACAACATAAAAATGTTTAGTACAACAAAGTTACCATTAATGTAGTGCAGTTATTATACATAAGTATGAATTTTAAGCTTCTTTTTGTCTGCCATTGTGTATGGAAACTGATAAAAAAACTTTAATGGAAAATGGCGATATGTGTCGATGCTTCTTGTTGATGCTGCATTCTTCGCGCGAAATATACAAATTACATTGTCAAGCGTAAGTACAGAACGATTCGGAATTATTCCAAGCACGAATGGAATGAACACGTGCAACTGTTCGTTGAATTCCTCGTGGAGAACACATCAGAAGTTCATGTTACATATTGCGCGGCTGTCGAGCGAGTTTGACCGCACCTTAAGGGTCACGGTCCGCGATGGAGGAGGCGAGCTAGAACTTCCGTAAGTAATAAAATATTCGACTGTCAGGTGTACAGCTACTCGCTCGACAAGCAGTTTACGAGCTGCACGTTTCGAGAATACTGTGAACCGCGGTTGTACTATTTCCATTTCTGTTATTGAAAGCACCGAAGAAACTGGCAGTTAAGTTAACCAGGTTCAGTGCTATTTGCAATAAAAGTGGAATAACACGAAAAAGGCTTCTAAATAAAAAATATGACTATGTTTAAGAAAGTGATTCAAACGGGAAAAAATGATATCATGTTAAAGTTAAAATATTCCAATAAGATAGATTATTAATCATCGGTCACTGTACACTTTGACGTGGCCAACTTACGAACACATGAAAATGGTATTTTGTAAATGGAAAATGGAATTAAAGACGCGAGTTTATCAGAAATGGATGATATTAAGATTACTATATCACAGTTAGTAATCCTCCTAAACAAATCTAATATCTAAAAATCCTAAACAAACTCAATTTATCTCAACTGATCTCGATAATCTTCAGAATTGAAGAATCAACATTTAACTATTCAAATCTTAAGCTATTCAATCACACAAAATCACAATAAGAATTCTATCTTAGATTCTAAACTGCCAACAATTTCTTTGATCGTCCCTTTACAACCCGACGAAGCCATCATTAATCATCTATCGAATCTCAACCTAGCAAATCGCAATTCAATTAAATGCTATGAAACGTCAACAACAAATAAATCGATGTCACTGTCGCCTTTTCGCATATCGATTGACGAGCGAAAAAAGAAGACATAGAAGTAGCAGAGGAATTCTCGCTGATGCGGTGGAAAAGATGAGTTCTTCTTTAGAGAAGAAGAAGGCATGATCCAAGCACAGGGGAAAAGAACTTTGATTTCGTGACATCAGCTTCTTCTTGTGAGTGGGAGTATTTCATTTGGTTATATCACGAGGGGCCGTAGTAACCGCATTAGTCAAGCTGTCGTGCTTCGTTCGAGATCGCTTGTCAGTCGATCCTTTGACAGGGGCTGCTGGCCCGGACAATAATTTCATATCTCGGAAAGTGCCGGCCAATCTAGCGCGCATCGTTGCGCTTCGTCGCCTCCACTTGCTTTCTAGTCGATGAATATCGATATTCCACCCTTATTACTTTTCTTCGCGGTACCGGTCTTCCTGGCTCTGTCCCCTCGATCTACGATGCGCGACCGACGCACGATAGTTATTATAGATCGCTCAGACTGTGTAAAGTCACACGTATGAAAGTTCGAAGGATCCTTGAGAATGGAAGTTTGGGTTTCATTTTCTTTGGATGACAGCGCTGATTTCCGATAATTGGCTGATAGAACGCTTGATGGATGATCTGGTCGTTGGTTTTGTGCAGCTCTTTATTCGAAGCTTTTTTGGTCTAAAATTTTGCTTGGAAATTTATACAGAAATTATTTTGTGTGTGCACATATACTTTAGATATCGATTTATTTAAAATATGTTTAGAGTTATTAAATGAAATATTTAACGCTTTTATATGCTTTCTAGCATTAAAAAATATCCTTACAGCTTCAACAGATTTAGAGTAAGATTGAGAAATAAATATTCGAAAGGTCAAAATGTAAAGTATCGCAAATTATTTAAAATTGTCAGTTGATATTGATATGAGAATTAAGCTGCATATTATTTAAATGTGAGTTATTTGATTTATGTAAAAGCTTCCATTTTGTTTGCTTTACGAAAAATCCCTCTGTATGGGGGAAAAAGTAATCTTATTAAACTCTGTAGCATTAACGAAATTACGGACATTCGTTTGTTTGGAAATGTTTGCTTATCGTATAAATTCCTTCACTCGTTGCGCGATCGTAATCAGAAGCGTGACCAGCACTTTAGAAAATTATGACAAGCCATGCGGGCGAGGAACGTCAGAATTCGTCGGCGAGTACCAGAAAGCCTTTGTGCATCCTTCAAGCGAGCTGACAGATGAACAACAAAGGGAAAAATACATAGGGAGAAAAGATAATTGTGAGGGGGTGAACGTAGCTGCGAGGCTGTCGTTTGACCCAACTAATTCATCAATGCGCGGCAAGCAAGGAAGCAGATGTTGCTCTAATAGAAACTACGAAAATGAAAACCCTCGGACGCGTTTTTGTTTCCGAAATCCGACGGAAAATGTATAATCAGTTTTGTCAAAGGAAATTTTTATATATTATATTTCAAAGATTCCAAAGACACAAAGGTTCAAAGATTAAAAAATTAAAATTTGCAAAGATTCAACGTTTCAAATATTCAAAGACTATTGAGATATGTATAATTTTGTGTGCTAGACTAGATTAGCCGCGTAGTAGTGACACACGTATGTAAGTATGAGTGTATGGAAGTATGTGTGTGCATAGCGTCTCGAAAAACAGATGAATTCAACTGTTTCGTTAGAAGTGTGGTATAGAAGATGGTGAGACAAAGAGAGTGCTGAGACGCGTGCAAATATATATCGACAAAGATCCTGTAAATCACATATTAAATAAATATGAAACTATTTGAATATCTTTTCTACGTGTAATGTAAGTGTTCCTATACATTTATTTCGGCGATTAAGATTCATAATTCTCAATAAAGAATCCAAGATCCAAGGATCAAGGATAATCAATCAAGATTCTAAGCTTCCAGAATGCAAAGTTTCAAAGGTGCAAGTATTCCACAATTCGAAAGTTTAAAGTCTACTATTATGTATTAAACAATTCTATATAAACCTAAAATTCAAAAATCCGAAACTTGTAAAGTTCCACGATGCCAAGGATACAACTATTCGCGGAGCTCTAAAAGTTAATAAATTCCACAATTAAAAATGTCAAAGAGCCAAAGATTCCAATTCAAAAACTTTGATCAAAGCGGATCCCTAAAACGCAAGTTTCAAATATTGAAAGTCGACTGCTCGGTAACACAATGAACGCACGAACAAACTCGGCTACGTGGTCGGTTGAAAAGCCACGGAAGCCTCTGGCTCGAAATATTCGGCGGTACGATCAGATTCCCTGGCGTTCGTTCGGTCGCGATTCAATGGAGAAGTCGGATCACCGTCGCGATTTATCGTTGCGTACCAACCGTCAATCCGCTTGCGAGTCGAGAGTACGTATAATTGGAAGGGCCAGGGTTCGGGTGTTCGTCCTGGCTCGTGTTTAGCTACCTTTTGTGGGATCAAGGTATTTCCAGGACCGGCGCTGCTCCCGTTGCCATTGTTATCCTTCCGCGCGCGGGGTGGCTTTCATTGTGACTCGTGGCGGACGAACGCCAGGGCCGCCAACCTACGAAACACCGGAAGTTACGGGCCAGCGTTCGCCGTTAAATTTTACCGCTCAATAAAACACCGAACCCGACCCAAAGGTACAGTGGCTCGGGAAAGTATTTGAACACATATTACGGAGAAATTTTGTGTACACATTGTGTGTGCCATATGAAAAATGGTCAAGTATCATCGACACTGTAACGAGTAGGCTTAGATTCCTATGACAATTTTATATTTTGCAGAAATTAATTAAAAAAATAGAAAATTGTTTTACCTATCAAGTACTATGAAAAAATATATATTTTGGATATTTTATATATTTTGTAATATTAGACGCAATTATGCACTTTGTAGAATTCCACTTTCTGGAATTCTGAAGATTTCGGGTCGAACGTATGTAGGCAATGTCGCTATACGATAAAGGGCGCTTCGTAGAATAGGGGGTGGCTTATGGCAGATTATGGTGTCATAATGGTAATCGTTTTATAATATATATAATTTATCCTACCATATACCATTCATAAAGGATTATATTTCAGAAAGAATTAGATTGATCGGCTTTTTTTCGTACATATTGAAATTTCAATTAATCTGTTTGGTTTAAGAATTCAATCTTTAATACATCTTTATACTGGACAAGTTTATGTAACATGCAAAAGTAGAATTTATCAATTCATTTTATGCAAGTTCGGGGAAGATTGTTTGCAACGAAGGGAAGAGAGAAATGATAGAGACGACGGAAGAGGATGTCAGCTTTCCTGGCTCCACTTTTGGTTTTATCCTTGAAAGGCAACAGATGGCTGGACAAGCCAGAGCCGTTCAGCGATTCCAGAGGGAATTACCTGCCTCTCGTTTCACTTTTGTTCGCCTCTCATGGGCACGAATTTGAAAATAATTGTAGTAACGATAACTAGGGGCTATGAAGAAGCCACGGTTCGCCGAATAAAGGGATATCGATGGCCGTGAGTTGGTTCTTATCGATTCATCTGCTCGAAAATAAAAGACGTGTCGACCTTTCTCAATGTAGGGGAAATAAGAATGATTTTAAAGTACTTTGAAATCTTTTCACCCACTTCGTTCTATTTATGATTTCCGAAATTCTTTAGGGATATTCGAATAAATAAAATGGCTCTTATATATTTAAAGATAGATTGTTTGGAACACACAGCCGTTCGATTTGATCAAAGACATTCAAATGACACCGTTGACGGTTTGAACAAGAAACAGCGAAAGGTGGAGCAAGAAGATCATCTATTACCATTTCCGCTTCCTGACCGCGAGAACAGACCGTTCACGGCAAAATGTAAGTAGAAACTGTGGTTTCTGGTTTCCTGCGACTGTCTGTATCTGATGGGAACATTCAGATGCCACACTTGACACTGGCTACGATTTTAACGCAATCGAACCCCAAACATTCTTCGCTTCCACTCACGATGATTGTAATCAAACCTCAACCACGCAAACACTGTCTGTATAAAAGCAATATGTACAATCAAGTACCAAATTTTTCCAACATTTACAAATTATTATATTTCAATGTGAATAAAATCCCAATAATACAATTCGCCCTATTTCTTTGATAAGAAAAAGTACAATTAGAATTTCAATGTTATGAAAAAAATGTTAAATTCTACCGTCTCCTTAGACGAAAGAAAGAAAATAGTGTACAGATTATAAACCATATTTCACTCGTTGAAACGTTGAACTTTCGACGCGGTGAAAGATACACGTCACAAAATATTTGTGTAAAAGGTTTCACTTAATCCACCCATGGGAGGCGATACCGAAGGATCAGACGCGATAACACAGTGTCCCCATGGATGCACGTCACTCTTATTTGTTCCTGTCAATCAAAACAATCCGGGATCGAGCGCGATCACCGAGTGGAGGGTGAGTTGACCACATTCGTGCAACGTGCAGAGAGTGCGCGTGACGTTTAGCCCAATATCCGACCGTCTGACCCACGCTGGGATTAATCTACTTCAAAGATCCCCGCCACGTTTCTTTTCCTTCGTGTCTCGACGTTTCTGTATTTCTTATTCAATAAGATTCCTTGATCTCGGAATAAACGTTGAATTAAACATTTGATATTATTTCTTATGGATCCGATACATTACATTGCTTTATTAGGAAACAATCGATCATTCGAATGCGTGCAAGTTGATTTATCGGTACGTTATGGACTCATCTGCGCATTTATGGCAAGTTTAGTGGCGTGAAACAAACGTGTACGATTAGAAATAATATAAAAAGATATCAAATATTCCAACAATAAAAACTAGAATATTTAGACACAAAAGTATAAAATATTCAAAGTATAGCGCTTGTTGTGATACTTCACGAGTGAGACACATATCATTTAGAATTTACGTTTCTCCAATTCTATTCATAAAATATCCACAGTCTGGTCATTAGAATCAAGAATAAATACTGGAACTAAGGATCAAACAAATAAGTATTGTTAAGTTTCAAAAGTGAACTATTTTTACGCTAATAAACTGATTTTTAAATCGAGAAGGGAAGGCAAAGTCATTAAGCCGATGAAAAAAATCGGGGTACGAGACAAAAAACAGATACGTTTAATTTCCTCCATGTATTCCCTGTTATTATTTCGCAGTTATGCGAGTGCGCAGTCGTAGAACATAATTGCTCTTTCTCTTAACGACAGCTACACTTTTCGTAGCTAATCGACAAAGGAAAATACGAAACCACTTATGCAAACTCGCCTCAACCTTGTCATTTACAACCTTGAGAAATACATGCCGATCAAAAAATTTGCAATTAACAAGACGTTAAACCCAAAGAAACATAAACATAGGTACTATACTCGGGACTATTTATAATCTGGAAGATTACACGAGCAACCCTTTAATTACTTCGAATAGCACGATAAATTACACACGAGTGAACTCGCGTAGATTGTACCTACACTTTTAAAAACTCGCCTCGGATCGGCCAAGTATCAGCCACGGTGTATCTAAAGCAATAATATCCTCCTGGCGAGAGACAACATAAGTTCCGAGATCTTGCTAGGTCCAAGCTCAAAGCTCATGCGGAGGCGGCTTCGAGGAGCTCGTTAGCATCAGCCACAAAACGATTTATAATTATCGTGAATTCCTTCGCCGAGACAGAAACGGGTACACGCCAAGTAGAACGACAAACAGGGAAAGGACGATAAAGAGGAAGAAAGTGTCTTTCTGTTCTCTCGAGCAAAATTTCCCTCGTTTATCTATACATCATCAACCGCACGCTCGATTCGTGACTATCCTCCCTGAGTACATTTACCGTTCTAAAGGCTCCAGGTATCGCGCTGGGCAGAGATGAGGCTCCTTAATCCTCTTTAATGCGAGTACACGTTCGGTGCGCGCAGAGATAAGTCGACTTGCGCTGTTTTCGTGCGGATTAGGCGTTAAATTCCTGTTCTTCTGGTTGGTACTGTTCTTCTTTATTTGTGCGATACTCGAGGAAAAATATGGCGAAGATAGATGGAAGTGCGATAAAACTACGTTTATATGAATTTCACTTGTCTCGATGAAATTTTAATTCGTGTCTGATTAAACGAACTTCTGTTGCTTGAATCTATTCATTTGAACGTGAACTCCTGTTACGCGGACGAAAAATCGTATCTGATGGATAGATTACTCTCGTACATCAGAACGAGTAGATTAATTAATGAGTAGATTATATGAATATATGAACTGTTTATCCCCCGACAAATTAACGATGTTATGACAAAATGTACATTAATTATGAAATGACGAACAAATCAAGCGGAAATGATCTTACTCTTTACAATCACGATGATCAAATTGATTTTTAAAAGTCAATATATAATAATAAAACTGATATTCGTAATCGTCACATCTTAAGACAAGCTCTTTAGACGATTTAATTTTTGCATTGTAAGTCGGATTAAGAAGATTCTTATAAATTAATAGGATTCCATTCTGATCGCAAACATTGATATTTAAACTGTAAATGTATGTACTAGTATATACGATAAATAGCAAAATATATTATTACCATGTTTTGTAACAGATAATTGAAATGTATACTCTGCTGGTCCTATAAAAAAGTAATAAACGCTGTTTCTTGTTATTAATTTGTCATTAGCTCGTACATTTGATACAATCCAGATACTTTTTCAGATTTTCAACCTCCACGAAGATTAGATGTGAAATGACGATTAGAATCAAATGTGTCCTTTATTTTCAGACATGCTCCGAGGAAGCGAACAGCAATGTTCACGAAACATCGGAACAAAGCGCAGTATACAAATAAAAACACCACTGAGCCTCAAAGAGCCACAGAAATGTTAATTCAGATTGTTACTACAAATGGAATGCATATATATATGTACTCATACTTCTAATCTACTTTTTATATCCAAGAAGATCTCAGCCCCGAATATAAATATGAATATTCTGCTGCACTTTATAAAAATATATATATATATATATATATATAAATAAAGTGCAGCAGAATACAGACAGCGCAAACACGAAGAAGAAGTCTCGGATCGGAGTCGCGTGGATCGCGTATAGTCGATCGCGCGTTCGATTGTACGCTTGCGGTCTGGTTTTTGAATGAAAAGTGACGGGACACTGCTCGACCGCGTATCTCTGGTAATCGATCTCGAAGCGCGTCGAACCGCCGGGATTCTCACACGTAGAGAGCCACGGATCGTATTCCAGATAGGCCAATGGCATTGATCGCAATATCGCGTATCCGCTTTGGATATTGGCACGCGTGGGACGAACAAGCAAAGCGTGACGTTCGCTACGCTCGCGCCTGTGTTCTCCCGCCTTCGCCTGTCTTTCCTCGCCGCGTTTTCTTCCTGGCTGAAGCGAACCTCGACGCGACGGTCAGACACCGCTAGTCTTCGATCAGGAAAAATTCACCGGCGGTCTTTAAATAGAGAAACGTGAATCAGAGGAGGAGGAGGAGGCCGGTCTCGCTTTCGAAAAGCCTCCATGCAATTACCCAGCTGCAATTAAGGTTCGTAACGCGATCGGCCGCGTGGGCGTCCGTGCTTTTTCTTGTTACGATAACGAGTAATCTCGATGACCACTTTTCGTCTGCAAGCGTGTACATGTGGCACGGTTTTAACCTTCGCCCGTTAGAATCGCAAAAGTCGACTGTTCGAAGACTGTTTTGCAACGGGACAATGCGTAGGAGTAGTAGATTCTAGTGTTTGTTCTATGGGGTATTGCTTGTCGTCGATGTTAGAGCTTCCGCAATGTAGATTTATGGTTGGAATATTTGCAGGTAGATCGACGTATCGAAGAAGTGCAGATAACAAGGATATTTGAGTATGAAGCGCGTAGTGGATGTAGCAGCTTTAGGTATTGCATGACAAATGTTAGCAAATTTCGGATTTCCATGAATAGGAATCTTTGTACTTCGATAAGATTGTAGGAAACTTTCGTGTATTAGTACATGTAAGAAGCAAAATTTGTATCTGGCAGGTATTCATTGTATTTCCAAGTTTTAATCCTAAGGTTTCCAGGTCGTATAGGTGCATTTAAAAATTCTTCAAATTGCTTCCGATGTTCAATCGTGGATGGTTTTTTTTTTACCAATTAGTTGTTACAATCGAGAATTACGTTGACTCAACGTTAGGTGACATTCGTGACAAATGTGCCGTAACAGATTTCCAGATGGAATACTCGTGAAGGGACGTCCATGAATTACCTTTTACGATTACTGCATCGTCCGTGGAGATTCTCCGGTACAGACGGATTAAAGATACGCAGGCAATTTACGCGACACATAATTTGAGAATTCAATTCGCAACTCCGACCTTCGATTGTCGACGCTTCGTTCTATCGTCAAATTATCCATTCAACTATCGATAAACTAGCTGACGTGTTGTTCAATGCTGTTACAGATGAGGAACAGGATCGAGTTATTACCAGACTCTAATTTGACTTTCGATAGAATTACAGATAATGCATATAATTACAGATAGAATTACATCGGACTACGCGTGAAATAGTCCTTGTAAGAACCCTAATCGAACCGTCATTCGAACCTGTGTTTTAGGCTAGTAATACGACTCAGAATACATGTCGTGTTACTGATTCGGGGATCGATAATTTGGTTAGATTATAACTTTCAGTATCGAGATCTTATCTGAATCGTTATTCCAACACTTTATTCGAGTTTTATTCAATTTGCTAGATATCTATTTTGCTGGTGTTAGGTTTCTTTACCGACTCGATCGGCGTCGAATCGTCTAGCTTAACTTTGCCTATTTAAAGTTGCACATACTGGTAAAACCTGTAAATTATCTTGATTGTAAAGAGAATGGAAAGAGATGGAAAGAGAAGAAATAGCGAAATCTATACATAGAACGATTAATCGTTGTTACATTTATTTGTATAAATAAATTTGCTCACCTTGGACTTGGAAAATAAAAAACAATCATTATAATCTGATATAATGATCTGAGGATCATAATGGTGTACATCAGTTCACTTCTATTTCTCATAAAATGCTGTTTCATATTTATTGCTACGAAAAAATCAATCTACTTTCTAATCTTATGGAAAGAAGGCCGACGATGAAGTTACACCATTTATGAAATTAAACGAATGATACCTTCAAGAGTATAGACATACATGAACAAATTTCTGAAAATTTTGTTTCTCAACCCAATACACAATATTTTAGTTTGCCAGAGCTATCCAGATTCCGATCATTTTCCATTCTTATCTTCATTTTCTTAATCCAACGTAAGCTAAAGACGTATATACATTTACCGCATCAAAGAACACCAATGGCAAAGATACACACGCACGTACGTGGGCAAAACATCGAACACTTTTCAACCGGAATGAAAACGAAAAGGCGCGGATGAAGAGGGGTGAATCGATGGAAGAGGGAATAGAAGAAGGATGCTGATGAAGAGAGCAAGGTTCTAAGGACAGATGAAGAGCGGTACTAGGTCGAGGGTTCGAATGAATGAAACCACCGAGGAGAAACCTCTCTCGTCTTGTAGCACGGGACAAAGAACCTTCGTCGACGACGACGATAGCAACGTCGAGAATACCCGAAGGGAAGTTTACTTTGATTAAAACTGTTCCAGTAATGTCGGGAGTCTTTTCATGCGTGGCTCGCGCACGGAACTCGCTTGGCTTACATTCAAGACGCACCGAGAGCGCCACTTTCATCGATTCGTGTGCCGCGATGCGTGTTAGCAAGCAATATCGTGTTACAATTACGGGCATGAAACACCAAAGATATTTATGTCCTTTTAACGTGGTGTAGAAAATTATTTCTACAATTCGCCTTTTTCTATGAAAGAAGGAAACTTTCGAATCGGCAAAGTGGAACGAAGACGTTTTGATAATTTTTAAAATTTCTATTTCGCAATTCTCAAATTTCTGTAAGAAATCCTGAGAAATTAAACGTTTAAGTGCTGTCGTTATAAGTAACAATTTCCTAGAGGAAAATCGTGAAGAATTAAATTTTTGTATCGACAGAGTAACGCATTATTTTCCGAAGAAACTGGAACTATTCTCTTTTCAGTTTCCTATGAAAACACCCTACAACATTTAACTTTTAAATCTATAGAGTCCAGAATCTAGATCACAAGAACTTTGATATGAAATTTGTATTCACACTGTTTCAAAATAATAATTATTCTTAATGTTTCGTTAATTGAAATTTTATGCACAAGAAGATTTCACTCTCTGGTAACCCAGTCAGATCATCAAACGATCAACCTCCTTTACCTAGTCTCTCCCACACGATTCATGAGGACTGACACGATGTAGAGCGAAGGGATGTCCGAAACATAGAGCACCGAGGAAAATTAAGCGCATCGTGGAAACAGTATTAATAGAAAGAGAACCCTCGAGACAATTTCGGCTTGGTACGACATGAAAGACGAGAGGCTGACTCCTTCACGGTTTCATTCACGACAACCCTCGACCTAGTAGCAGTCTCAGTCTGTCCTCAAAGCCTTGTCCTCTTCATCAGCTCTCTCTATCACCCTATCATTCTCTCTATCGCTCGCTGGCTCCTTATACCACTGTCCTTTCTTCGCGACCTTCGATCCAACCCCTTAATTTCACTCCCTACAGACTTGACGAGTACTTATGGCTGCTGCTGCTAGCCTTTTCGCCAGGATCTTAACCGCTCATTGAATTACCTTTGATAATTACTTAAGATACTCGAATGCTCTTTGTTAACACACAAATGAAAAGAGAAATATATTTATTTTGCTGGAGCATCTTGTACCTTCGAAGTTTGGTCTTTTATAGAAAATGAGAGGGGAATTTTCAATTTTAAAAGGCACTAAATAGTTGAGAGAAGTCGATACTGTCTTTTTATTGAAACTCGTATTTCAAACTAATACTTTTATTAGCAAAATCATATTTCTATGAATACAATTAAAAAGGTAGATTCTTAATAGAGATTCGTTTCACCATCCAAATTTTATAACAAATGCTTCACTTTTAGGTATTTTATTCTTTCGTATACAAATATAATCTATATACGCAGTCTATTGATAAAAGCACTACATATATATAGAATGATACAAAGTATTAGTAGAATCTGTTCTATCTTCGTAAAATTTTACTATGAAAATAGATCATTCTTCATACATATGTTTTATATCAAAATTTAGTATACTAAAATATATACATATTTCACCTTATTTTAGAAATAAGAAAAAAACAATCTTCTCAACTTTCGTTTTCCCAATTAGCTCTTGTATCAAAGTTCATAATCGTCAAAAAATCATCATGCACGTATGTTATTCCAAAAGTCCACCAAAATCAATAACCAGCTGTTCATTTCCAAAATCGGAATAGACCACCAAAATAACCGCAGAAGTTTCTTCGCACATTCGCGAAACGGGAAAGACTAAGCCATCATATCGAACATTTCAAGCCCGCATGACGGAGTTTATTGTGGTGAATAAAACGAGAATCCGAAATGTCGCGAAATAATTGAAAGCGTCGACGCGAAATCTTTTGTCCACCTGGTGAAACAAAGGGACAACGAGAGACTCGCGCGAAACTTCGTCTTGATTAAAATTGTTTTAATAGGACTGGTTACTTGTTTCTACGTGTAACGAGTTTATACTGTTTATAGCATTAGCACGAGGACGGTAAAAAGTAACTTTACCCCCGAATAAGGATTGTTTACGAGGGACTTTACGCCCTTCCATTAACGATTCGCCTTTAATCGCGCATCTCCCTTATAAAAGGAACTCCAGCACAGTCGAGTAATATCGGTTTCGTCTCGTTACCATATTTAAACGTTGTGATTTCACGATACTGCTGGTTTGAGATTCAAATTTTAAACGATTCTGCTAGCGTCGCGTGAAATAATTTCCTGTAAATTGATTTTTGTTATGTTTCGTGAGAGAAGATTTGTCTTTTACGAGAATTTACAGATGAGGCTTTTAATTTTTAGCTTCCACAATAGTAAGTAATAATATGTGGGTGACTTTGATCTTAATTAGAAGAACGTTGGACTGTCTGAGACGTTTCAAGAATAGAAAGAAAGAATATGTTCTCTATAAAGGTTTCCTATATACGTTTTATTATAAAGTTATCAGTCAATAAAACTGAAATATATGTTTAGCAGTGGAACTTGCATTATAGAATATGAACGATATTGCACTCAATACGCAGATCGTATTTTTAACAACCAACATTTCATTCACGATAACCTTCTATTATTCGATCTGGTATCCGTAATAAAAAATTCGCAAATATTCCTATAAAAACACGAGGTTGCAAGCGGTCGACGCAAGTATGTATTTTGCTATAAAAGATCATCGATAAATACAGCTGGCGTTCATTGACTGGACCAATAAACACGACCCACGTTTTCCGCCTGTGCTCTGTATTTTCTTCGCTTCGCACTGCTATCATTCATCGCTACTCAACGCTATTGTACCAAACTGTAATTTCATATTTATATTTCGAATCATACATTGCTCGAGACTCTCTTCCACGATACTCCATCTGGTTAAATATTTTGCACGCTAAATTGACTCGACTACAACAAATTATCCCGTAACTTATCGAAAGGAAAAAGCACAAGAAAAAAGCAAACAAGAAGGAAAAATTGTCATTTTTAGAATGCATGACGAATAGGCGAGTTGCCTACGCGTTTCATTTCTAGATACATCGTTTCGCAGGAAACGTGACTACGTTCTTGATCAATTATTTGTTCCACGTCCTTCGATATTTATGCCGTCGTGCACGGTCGTTAAAATTGCAATTGCTCCCCCCACCCTGGCCGCCTCTCCGACGACCATAAATTACATGTACCGCGAACTGGTATAGAACACGCTGCTAGCGTGCAACCGGGCAACAAGTTGCAATTATAAAGTGCCCCCGGTGCTGCCAGAGCTCGACATGACCGCCAAACAAATATTTCCTGTCGCGGGAAAAATTCATCCACCGATTTATTTATTCTTTCACTCGTCATATCCTATCCCATCCCATATTGCTATCGTTCTATCTTTTCCATTAAACGAGCGTGAAGCTGATGCTTTATTTATTTTTGATGATATTTCTACACTGATTGCTCGATCGTATTGGTGTTGACATTACAAATACATTGCGGATTTTTATTCATTTTGGGGGAATTTAAAGGTGCAAAAGTCTACAAAAATATGTAAAACATACAAATTATATTTATTAGAAGTTAGGAAACGCGAACAGCAATCTGGTTTTGAGTAGCAGTAGAATGTGGACGCACGTTATCATGGCCAGAAATAAGCAGAATTAATATCATGTGCGTTATGATTTTGTGCGGAATATTATGCCTGTCATACTATCATATAAAGTGTTACGCTCAACTGACCAAACGACTTGAAATAGAAAAGAATGTTTTGCATTACTTTTATTATATATATTTTCTACTGTATACGTTTACAACTTTATTTAAAGCTGCACCTATTTTTAGATAGAACTACATAGGTAACATTTCTTAGATAGATCGCCACCTTGGATCATTCTGCGTTCGAAAACCTTATAGTTACGTGAGCGTAAACTAGATATAGTTTAGATATTTCAACTTTCTTAATAATACACGCTTTTATCTCTACAGCCTTGTTCACGCTTCGTAACGTAACCCCATAATTAAATTTCATAGACGACGCATTAAAAAAAGTTTGATCCACATTAAATTGACAATCTGCGATAACGATTCAAATCTCCTCTTATCTCTGTGAAATGCGATATTCACGTTTGTATGAATCGTAAATAATTAATTCCATGAATCCATAATCGCTGTTAATGATCCTTTGAGAGGCAGAAAAGTTGTTTTAACGTTGTGGAATAATTACACCACGATCCATGAGGGTAATAGAACTAAAGTGTGCTGTATCGAATCAAACGACCAGAAGAGTGAATTTTTATCATTCAGGCTGGAAGATATTAATGACCGTCGAAGGGAGGTATAATAATTCAGCATAAGACAAAAAGCAGCAGAAATAACCGGGAAATCTCATCAATCATCCGGACAAGAGTTCGCGCGCGTTCTCTTTCCTTTCGAACGACTCTATCGAGCACGCGCGATCGATATCGACCTTTTAAGGTAACCCTGATCCAGACAGACGATTTATCACTTAGGAACGATGCGTGAAACGGAGCAAGGAATACGATCGAACGCATGGACAGACGGAACACGAGATATCGTGCGTGGAAAGGTGGCTCACACGGAGAAATCAAAGGCTTGTCCGTCTAGGATCAACAGCCGTGCGGTCGTTTCAAATCGAGCAACAGGATGTACCTTTCGCGACGATTATCATCGCTGGAGAATTCCACTTTCGTGACATAATAAAGTCAAGAAATTACAATTTTATTTTGTACATTTCTCTTGAACCAGAATTCTTCTTTTATTTTTATATTTTGTTCGACGATCAACGACAATCACAAGTTTCAATTTTACTTTTTATATTTCCTCTCTTGCTCCATTTTTGTATCCCAATCGACAATTAACAAGTACAAAATAATCGATAAAAAAAGGAAGGAGATAATATCGATCAGCTTCGTGACATACCAACGTCTTTAGAAACCATTACAGGCAATGTCATAAGTTCCAATCCCACTTTTATATTAATCGGAATTCTTTTTTATACTTTCGTTGCAATCTTTAGCGATCAGCAAACGCAAGATAAACGAAAAATGTGGAAAGAGGAAGGTAAAAATATATTATATCGAGGAGCTCGAGTTCATTATATCAGAGTAATTTTTAAATTGGTGTACGGACAGCGGCCAGTTTAAATCGACGAAGAACTGGAAATTTAATTGGCGATAAACGTACGTAACGTTTAAACGAAGTTACGCCGGTTGAACGAGAGTTTACCCGATTACGCAATAATTCCTACGGGGAATCGTCGGTCCCCTTTTCCTTTTCGTCGTTTCGTATCCTGTCAGCTACAGGGGAGACTTCTCTCTCTCTCTCTCTCTCCTTCTCTGTCTCTATTTCACCCTCCTCGCCCCTCTAATTATTTTGTTTCCGTAACCCTGGCGACAAACGGCGAACCGCACAGCGTTCTATCACCGGCAAGGATCGTGCCTTGCCTCGTAATGTACGAATTTCCATTCGAGAAGATAATTTCTTTCTTTCGTGCACGGATAACCTCGAGGAACATGTGCCACGGAGGCGACTCTTCGACCATCGATCTTTCCACGAAGCGACTTGAAAAGGGTTACAAAGGGGACTGAGACGTTTGGATTGTTCTGGTTCGTGTTTGGTGACAGAGGGTAGAATACAGTTGAGATAATGTAATATAGTGTTCAAGAGTAAGTATGACTTACTTTAATTAATTAAAATTCACGAGATTAACTCCGCTTAAAATTCCTAAATCTTTCGTCGATTGAGAATCGATTAAATTTGAATTGAAATTGTTAAATTTCGAGTAGAAGATTGTAGAAATACTTCTAAAGAAAATCAAGTTTAATTATTTCAAACACTTGATCGTGTTGTATACTTTATTGAAACTATTACGAGGTTGATAAACACGAAGAATGTTCGTTAAAGGTTCAAGAGTTTTAAAAACGGGAAAAGAATCTTTAATGAAGCATCTCGTAAAATTTTTGAAACTTCGAAGCGCACCGTTCCTTGATTAATAAAGAATTTAAAGAAGAGTACAAAGTCCTTCTAAGAATTACAAATAACAGCGATTAATGTTCATAATGAATAGCGAGAAGATCTTCCTACCGGATAAAGGAAAGAAATACCGTGGCGATTTATAATCCGTGAAAGTTTCCCCGTTTTTATTGCGCGAAGACTGCAGGGAAATCGAAAGAATCGCGAGACAATAAAGCGGACGATGAAACTGCGAAAAAATATCCCCTATTATTTACGATCGTGCGCAACGAGTCAGGTAGCCTAACGGAGGCGAAAGAATTAGAAAGCGAATGACAGGACACTTTCGAGGTGTTTCGCAAAATTCTTTTACGATTGCAATTACAGTCTTCGCTATAAAGATACTGGAAGCTTGCAGAAAGCAACCAGTAAAATTGTATTTACCAGCAATGTTTCTTTTACGCAACCATCGCGATGGTCGATGGAGCTGGTGGGAAGTTTCATCGAAACAACCTACAGACGAGGAAATGTGAAAACTTTCTACGTAATTCCATGATGCGCTTGTATATGCAGCTATATATTCATGATAATGTCTTCATGAAGAATAAATTAAGAACTTATTTTCGTTCTCGATAAAATTAAATAACGATTCATTCCAAATATAATTAATATTATATTCGGTTGTCCAAATAAAGCGTCACAGACTGTTTTCTTCGGAACCGTTGTATTACAAAGTAACGATTCAGATTATTCTTTGTTTCTCACGAAATGGTATTCTTCAAGTTTTAAATATCTGTAACATTTTTATTAAACGAACATCGTGTTTCAGATATTTCATAATATGAACAAGGCAACCAATACAGGCGGTAAGTATTCTTATTTTTGTCTCTTTTTATTGTAGAAGCGATAGCCATCGTTTTATATTTTATGCAATGCCGTAAGAAAGAATCTAACGTTTAGATCAAGGAGATCATCTCAAACTCCCAATAAAAATACCCTTCAACCGGTATACGTTTATTTTGATATCTTTCAAAAGTATGTCTCGAGAAAACTATACTTGGTCGTAATTTTTTATTTATGTAGAATAAAAAAAATATTTCAAATGAACGTTATTAAGTGCTAACAAGTCACTATATTTGAAAAAAAAAGAAAACGGAGAAAGATACCTTTTATTTCCTTAGATATTTGCGCACCAAATAATCAGCCCAGTTCTATTTAACATAAACCAAAAGGAAAGAAAAAAATTGAAGTGGAAATGGTTTGCGAGAAAACGAGCTGCGACACTTAACGTAGTATATACTGTACACTATATATATATTGCAAAGAAAAATTATTAGCTTTAATTAATTTCAGGTTGCATTAAACCCGATCTATATTAAACTCGGTATTTTTTTTCCATTTTAAAATTGTTGTCGATAAATTCTATATATACAAGATACAACTTGTTCCAAGACACGCACGTTTCTTACGGGAAAACAGATTCATACGAAGTCGGCTAGACATAAATCACCTTATCAGCGTCGTACTATTAAACACGCGCGACTCGATAATAGGACTAGTCCCGCACGTCGCAAATGCGTTCGACTTCTACCAAGCAGTTTGTCGGTATCTGCACGGTGCGACGGTGTAAACTTAGTTAGCGTTGTCGTTGAACCGTACGAGAAGCGGATAAGCAGATAACACGATTAATTCGCGAACACATCTGACCCCCCTTGCTTTCGATCTCAGGGAAATTTCTGATTGATCCACTATACGTCTTCGCTGTCACGAGTTCGTAAATTCGGGACATGTTAGCTTACCTTGCAAGTTATCATTCTGTCATGACATTAAATCTAAGGATTCCTCCGAATGATCCATGAAAGATAAAAGATAACTGGGAACACCAAGCGAATATTAAACGAAACTGATATGCAGTATGTTTAGAAAATGATTTTAGATTTAGAAAGTTGAATATATACTATGATGAACTTGATACTGTGATACTATTGGACTATGATACTATGTTTAGCTGAAGACTATTATAATATTACACATGGACAGTGGCTGCAAGAAGTGTTCGTACACCACTGTAATTATTATAACATTTATATTCCAATTAATTAGATGCAGATATATTAAATTTCGTATCATTTGTATCGTTCACACATACCTTCATGTGACTACAAAAATTTAACATCTACTATGAAAATAATAGCCACTGCATCTCAAAAGTGTAGCAAATAAAAATGATTCAGCTCTGCGTTAGAAGAACAAAATTGCCAAACGGATATTTCAATAGTTAAGAATAGAAAATTACAAAAATTGTTTTCTGCGCTCTATTTCTTCTCCTAACACTACGTATTTTTTAAATAATATTTTTGTAAACTCCAAATAGTTTTCCCAAAGAAATTGTTTGAATTAGCTAAGCGTAGAATAAATACCCAGTTGAAAATTGGCATGATTCGAGTGCGTCGAATGGAGGCTCTAGCGAAAGCAGTTTTCGATTAGTTGGAACGACCCTTTGGAGGGCGAGCGTCGCGACGTAGGCGGCGTCCCGTTAATCACGTCGTATTCACCGCTCTTTCCACGTTCTACAATGCGAGGCAACAAGCAGATGGTATCGCGGTTGCAATCAGCCGGTCGATTAATTGAGAGAGCGCTGGATAACCGCGAGTACAATGCGCGTGTCCTCGTAGGAGGCCTCCAGGACGAGCTCGCAGCTGGACAACGCGCTTGATCCTGCACGAGTCTCGATATTTATCACGCTCGATAAATCCGTCGGGCTCTGCCCGATCGCGAACAATCGACTGGTAATTGCATTGACAGCTAACACAACTTTCCTCGGAGTTAGGTACTCTTGCAGATATATGGAACTGGATCTTTTGTATGCCAACTATAACACCAAGATACAGAGACTCTTTGCTCGATCACAGTATCCTGCGATTACTTCTCAGGATAAAGAATTAATAAATTGAGATTCTGAAGCAGGATTGTAAGTTTATCTGTCGCGTAAAGACAAATAGATGTTATTGTGTATAAGGTGTCCTGTGAAGTGTGGTATCACTGAGCAGGATATCGTTCTGGGTAAAAGTATCATATTCCTTTAGCGAGGCTAGAAAGTTCTTACAAAACTATTTTTGCATTTTGTATTTCCTGTGTTTATTTATCAATCCATTCTGATTTGTTATCACGATGAATTTTCTTACGATATTTATAATTCGAATGTGATCGAATAATTTTTCTTTTTTTTTTATTATCGATACCAATATCGAATACAGATAGAGTTGCTACATTTTCAACATTTTACGTATACGTGTACATTTATTCGAACAAAATTTTATTCCATGTCCGATTATTTGAACCTTGCTGATTAGATTCATTTATCTGAACACGAGTTCCTGCGCAACAAAGTGCATTCACTCTTTAAGGAACATCCTGTAAATTGAAGTTTAGATGCTTAAGTGGAACAGGACTTCCTTCAAGGTTCAAATGATACAACCTAAGGAGAACACGATTTCCTTGTTTAAACGATATAATATATGCCAGATACTCTGTGAATTGAAGTTCAGATGCTAAAGAGTAATTGACACTCTTCCTCGTTCAGCAGATATTCATAGGAACAAAATAATTTCGAGAGAAGTGATAGGATTCATTCTAGCCAGAGTGTTCTATGTTTGAAGACATTTGTAACTGCATGGCGAAAGTGAGATAGCTATCGGTATGCCTTGAGTTGGGTCATATTTGTAAACAGCAGAGTAGCAGCAATGTATCGTGGTAATAATACATCATGCTGATCTATTGCCCGACACCGAGGAACGGGCATCATGATCTGACTAATCAGATTAGTCAGTTCGCAATTACATATAATTGCACTCTGACGCCGTGCAATAATATGTTCTCGATCAGCAATAGACCAAATACGGAGGAAGAGCGAAATTAAATTTGCCGTTGCAATGGAGATTGGAACTCGGCTTGTTCGTTTAATCAAACCTCCATGTAGAAGCAAGTTTTTATTCATTACTGACCGATGCCAGAAAACAAAGAAATGCTACGGATGTGAATTTCATTATTAAACAATATCCCTGTATTGCTATGGAAAATTCATTTTCCAAAAGATTTGTTATTCAACACAGCTGTTGGTTCACGTCTTCTGGAATATAACGTTGATGGAAATTCATAGAAATTATTGTTTGCTAAATATCCGCATAAATGGAATTGTGTATTATTCAGAGAATTTCATAGACAATTATTTTACAAAAAATAATTTTTACTTTGTTGTGAAATGGCAGGATATCGAAGGTTTGACGGGTATACAATGAATTTTGGCTACAATACAGTGAGTATTGAACTAACGAAAATACTATAATACTAATAGAATTCGTAGAAAAACGAAAGAGCAATAAATTCGATTCTACCAGTGAGCTTTCTCGCCGCTTTCCACAGTGCGTTAAATCTACGTTAATAAATAGAAGATAATCTGCAGTTGACTAAAAGCAATAATGACAAAAAGGAAACCATGATCGACCGAAGAAAGTATTTTTCTTTTTCTGAAGAATTTCTCTTCTTAGACTCAGAAAGAGAAGAGTTATTTATCAACGTTTATATAGAATTAATGGCAACTTTTTCTTTTTCATAAAACGACTTTCCATTAAATACACTGAACATCAAACTTTCTCAGTAATAATTTAATTCTCATAAAATCTTATTTATAAGAGATTAATATTTTATCTTATTAAGCAAATGCTTAAATCCGTATAATTCATTAGTTTTGGCATTTTACGTAACAAATGGAGATCACAGGAGAAAAACACAATAACGATTTTTCTTTTTCATATGACAGCAATTTTAAATCTCACTACCTCGTGAATCGCATATTACCACACTTGTCTTTTTCTTTCTTATATTGAAAAATATTTACATTAAAAAAATTGATTTCTCAAAAATATTGCTTATTATATATTAGATATATCCTTATTTTTTCACAAAACTTTATAGATTCGCCTTTTAATTATTTTGCATAAAACTACTTCCCTCTGATCGATAAATAACATCAAAATCAGCAAATCAACAAAATTATACTTGATAAATTTTTTTCTGTGATCCTCATATGATTTGTTTAAACGAAAATTGAAACGAGAAATGATAAGATTTCTCGCGAATATCTTCGAATGTCTATAGTCTGTCCAAAGAAACTGTATGTTTATAGCTTCCCTCGTTAAAAAAAAAAAAAAAAAAAAAAAAACGCTGTACGAGACTCGTAAACCATGCATCAATTGATTTTTCCTATTCCCCCAATCAGTGGCTTCGTAATGGACAGAGACACGGCAAACGAAAGTTACCCGATAGACGATCGTCTTGTATCGTGATCGTACGTCAAATAGCGCGACAGAAGAAAACGAAGCAGGCGAACGAGTCAGATAAAGTCCATGTTTCTGATCAAGTATTAGCACGGCCTTGCTTAATGTCCCTGTCTTATCGCACATGTGTGCGTTCCACTTCCAACGCGGTTCACCCTTTTTCCGTCATTGCTGCTGACAAAGGGTGGGAAAGAAACACGCTGTATTTCGATCATCGGTCGCGTACACAAGCCGCAACAAGCGATTGCTGGGACAATAGGATCCGGAGAGCGGAGACAACCAGATTAACCGTGGCTGCTTTATGACCGATACGCATCAGATCGGTATGCGACGTGATCGATAACCGTTTACGCAGTTAGACGACTGGAGATAGAATTTAGCGACACTCGTATTAAATTGAGGTTTCGCAGTCTTGATTGATAAAATTGTGAATGAACGAATCGTTTGATTCGCAATTCAATTTGTTCGGTGTATCTTGGCTGCATCTTGTGTTGTATGCTTTATGCAAAATGCGTGTTCGTAGAAGAAATACCGAAGTTATCTGATAAATAGACTGCGGGTTTTTATGTATTCATGGGAAATTTAAAAGCGCGATAATAAGGTGCATAATATGTAAAAATACACAAGGTTCGGTAGTATTTTATAATTACATTATATTTATAAAATTGTGAATTTTCATAAATATCTATCATAAATAAAGATTTTTAATTTACTCGATTTTCCTGTGCCAATCTTTCGTTGTACGTTTATATAAAATTTGTGGTATGATGAATATTCAATCGAATTTGAACGACTGCGTTAAATATCAGATACATTTGTTAAAAAGGATGTAAAATTTCTGTCCATAGGAAGGATAATAGTTACGATAACTATAAAATTGTATTTGTGTAATCGCGATGAATATTACATTTGTCAAGCGAGAATTTTTATAGACTTCAATCTACGAATAGATTTTGTCTAGAGATTTTTATAGATTTAAAGAGAAACAACTATGCGTTAATAGATTAATTCATAGCTGGATCAACGAACTCTTAATTACACCGAAGAGAATGCATACACATCAAAGTGTTTGTAATTCACGAAACAATTAGGTTCGTCGACGTTTCCGTTAAAAACCAGCTGAATCAATGGAACGTTATCGGGCCTCGCCACGGTTCTGAATCAGGAAATCTCACGAACTAACGCTCTGATGCACCTTGCCATCAGAAGCGGTGAATCATAAAAAGGATAGAATTATTCTTCATAGAAACGAATATTGAAAACTAAATAATAATATGCAGTAATAAACTAATACAGAAGTTTATATATATTTGCGACGATGTACATGTACCTTACAGTTGTTCGTTTGGCACAGTAGCAACAGGACGTGGTTTCACTCACCTGCAACAGGAAATGATACCAAGAGACATTAGTAAATTTGTAAATTTCCTTGAGACAAAAGTACATTTTTAACAAACGACCCTTCGATATTTTACTATAAATTAAAATAGATTAATTAACCCTTAGAGTGCCGAATACTCGGAGCCTATGCCATCCGTACGGACGGCACGCTGCCAGCGCTGACGATCGCTGTGGACTGAATACTTTTTCGCTATACTGAACTCTGTTGAGTGACTATTCAAAGCGCAAATCGTAATAAGTTATAGTAATTCTTTTGCACGAGATTAAATGATTCAAGAGCGTTATTTTTTAGTACTAATTATTTATTATAAACATTGAAATTTACTATAAATAATAAACTAGAATTTTGGTAGTAAACTAGAAAACAATAAACTAAATTTAGTAAATATAACACAAGTTAATAATTCAATTGTGTGGGGAAAATTTCAAAACAATTATCGATACATAATCCGACATCGCATTTTCTGCATTCGTATCGTGCTATTATTTTGCGGAAAATATTGCTTTTCAACAGTTCGTCCGTAGACCAATATTCTCTCACAGACAGTTTCAATTCTACCAAATGTCCAAATTGGACAAATTGTGAATGCAAAGTATTAAATAAAAAAAAAAAAAAAGAAAAAACAGTTTCTTCGAACGCGGCATTAACATTGAAATGCATTTATATTTATCTCGCACAAACGTAATAGTATTACTTCTGCGTAGGTGCTCGGAAAAATTGACAAACGCATATATGCGTCCTTAGTCCACACCGATGACTTTCGCCAGACGCATATATTCATCCGTAGTACTCTAAGGGTTAATAGATACACCGCGGTACTCAAAAGCCAAATGTGCAATTCTTTCATTTTTTCGTGCCATTTTCCTGTCCACAGTTTCTAAGAGAGAAGTAGCTAGCTATATCGTTCACCTAATCCGCGAGGGACGGTTAGATTGGTCGCTTTTTGTCCTTCAGGGTCGATCGAACAGAAAATTACTGCACGTTCTTGAAACTGCTGCTACGTAGCAAGACGAAAAACGCGGACGGGTCGAAGAAAACGATCCAAAGGAGAGAGTATACCGGATGAAGCTGAGAATATACCAGGAAGATGAAATTGAGAACAGAATAAAGGAAACGGACGTGGCAAAATTGAACATTCTAAAACATTCTCCGTTCCAATTGTTCTTTTTCCTTCTCTGTATAAAAAATTAATTAAACCCAACGAACGAACAGCATTGTTTTAGATATAATCGCCGAACAAATACAGGGTGAGCAAGAAATCGCAGTATAAGATAACAGAGAATGATTCTACGCGGAAAAGTAAATAAAAAATTTGCTATGCACTTTTTCATTCAGAGCTTTGTTTTCTAAACAAAGGGCTCGAAAGAACCTCACGCTAAAGTTTTCACGTAGAATCACCCCTTTCCGATTCTACTGCGATTTCTGGCTTAATTTGTACCCCAAGAAACAAACAAACATAGGTGTCTGGATAATATCTTCCCTAGTCACACGCGTTTTTGCAGCTCGACAATAATAAAACTGGAAGGAGCTCCCCAGGGAAACGTGGGATGATCGGCTGAAAGCAGGCGGAACTTAAAAATACCCAACGAGCTTCTTCCATTCACCGCACAAGAAAGAATATCCGTTAAAAAGGAGCAAAACGCCGACTTATAGGGTGCAACGAACGGCACATGCAAGGGAGTCAACGAGGAAAGAAGAAACCAGGGGAGATTTTCGTTTTTCAAGATGTTAATTAAGTTAAAAATGCTCAAAGACGAGTAAAAAACATTATTTAACACTTTAGAATCGACGACTTATATTAACAAGCGAACGACGCAATGTTTCTCGACGTTCAACGATTCAACGATGTAACACGTTTATAATTTACGATTCTATTCTTATTTGTTATTCTATTCGCGTTATTTATTTCATTATTTCATATTGTGTTTTTCTTTATGGACAAATTATTTTCCAACGCTCAATTCCTCGGTGAAAATATTTACCACTTTATGTACCATTAACGTATCAAATATCGACTTCGATTTAATATATTAACGATGATCATTAGTCAACCAGGTTACTACATTTTTCAGGATGATGAAAATCATACAAATTTCATGGACCAAGAAATTTCCAGTAATGCGAATGCTTTAGATAGTATTGCTAGAAAAAAGTACGTAAATACAGTATAGTATCAGTTAAACGTTATGATGTAGTATATTTCGATCTATTGAGAATTCTAAAGCAAAACATGTAAAATTCGCGTAACGCGTTAATCACGAATCGAACGCTGGCCGTATCTATAAAAGAAGATGGAATCGTCCGAATAAATGAGCAAGAGAAGATAGGAACGTGATCGCGTCGAATGAAATACATAAGACGAAGACAAAGATTTGCAGAGAAAGACCAAGACAGACTGTGTAATAAGAACAACATGAGAAAGAAGGAAGAAGAGAAGAAGATAGTGGCGAACGATAATGTCTGGCCGTGAGCGTTACTCCGGTCGTGAATGTGTCTGCGTCGGGTCCTCATCCTTCCAAGGACTATTTGTTCCACGCAACGCGTAAATTACGGCCAATCGGGTCGGGGAGAGAGCCGACGGAGCAGCAACGACGACGGTCCGTTGTTTCGACGTCCATTATGGATCTCGAAGAGCAGGGAATTTCGCGAGAGCTTGCCCAGAGGGTACTGATCCGGAGCACGTCACGGTTCGACGCTCGGTTCCGACCGAATTTATCCTCCTGAACGTCGCACAGGTTCTGTACCAACAACCTTCTACCTTGAATTTAGTTTTTTTTTAGTTTGATTACTCGTATCTTGTTCCTTTATGGGGATGTTATCTGAAGTTTCCCGATGGAAAATGTTGGCATTTGGGAAGATACAACAGATATTCTCGACCTCTTTTTAATTAAACTTCTGTTTACTTTGCCGAGCTTATTCTACTAGACGTCGTAGAGGTTTCGCGTTAATTCGCACTGGAATTTAGTTCTGTTTCAGTTAGATTGTTGGTGTCTTGTTCGTCTACTTGGGTGCAGTTCTGTTGACTAATTTCCGAAATGGAGATAGAATCTATTTAAATCTCGGATCTATTTCTAGTTAAATCGGAAAAACAAAATCTTCCATATCATTTGCTCATTCCTTTCCCTCTTTTTAAAGGATCATGGAAGATCTTTCCTCAGTGAGACGTTGCGAAGCGACGAGAAGGAAAATTTTAGAATTTAGGCGCCTGGATTCACGAGTGTAAAAAAGGAGCAAGAATAATACCGAAGATTTAGAAATTCCAAGGGAACTTCGACAAACGAAGATATACACGCCAGCCTACTGAATAAATTTCGAATCGAAACCTTTCTCTATTAAATCTCTATTAACATTTCAAGATCGACAATTATCAACTATCTTTCAAGATGAAACCTCATCTTACGTTTATTATACCCGATCGAACACGAATTTTACAGTCACCTGACGATGCTAGTATTCGCGGCTACATGCTTCTCCAATGCATTCGAGCCGACATTATACTCATGTTCCGATGATTGCGCGACATTATTTTCCGTGATTCATCAGGTTCTCACGGGTAAATGTACGAATCACCATACAAATGCAAATTGCCGAGCAATTGCACGTTCGAGCGTTACGTTTTATATGGCGCTATGAATTACACTCGTGGGTATCGGAGGGACGACATGAAAAAAAAACAAACGCCGGTAAGAAAAGCCGACAATAATGAAACCTGCGTTCAACGCCGAAGAGATATGAAGCCATTATCCCCAAGAATTACCGACAGCCTGATCTTTGCCCTATCGCGCCGCTCAATAGAATGAAATATTTTCAATCATTCGCCTCGTGAATCTGTTGAAAAATATCTGTGCATTAACTGCGAACGTACGAACTGCATTGTATGGGTCGGACGTGAACGACAATTGATTAGCGTAATGTATGTTATCGTTCTATTACACGTATATGTGTTATTACACTCTGAATGGGCTATCTGAGTAGTTAAATTAAAGTATGTACGTAGTTTCACTTATTGCGTTGTAACGTACGGAGTGTCTAACTTTCAACGACGTATTTCACTGAGTTCTAAAAATGGAACAATCGAAATCACGTAAGAGAGTATTCTCACAATTAATATTAAAATGATGTATACAGGTTCTAACAGAAGAATAAAGACCGAATTTTGGAGTAATTTACAGCAATACATGCACACGATACAGTATCGAAAGTACCCTGCCTCGTTTATCGAGATGTCGTTGTAATATTATTCATAGTTGGAACAAACTGAAACAATAATTTTCGAACGATAAATCACGATGATTCAACGATTCGCGAATAAATCGATTTCCGGCTCTTAACTTTTCCCGTTTCGGTAGCAGGCAATCCAGATAATCCCGAAGGCTCTCTGCGGTCGAGGCTACGATTGATTTCAATTTTTCTCGTCATCTTCCCTATCTTCGGTATCAATATCTGAGAATAAATTGAATTCGTATCGATTATCTTTACCTATCTTCCTATGTATCGCGATTACTATCCAACGAAGAAGCGGAATCGAAGGAAGAATCAGCTGAGATCAGATTAACCTATGGAGTATTATACATCTTCTCATCGTACTCCATTCTTGCTTCAAAGTAAATAACCCCTCAATTATTTAAAATACCGTACTTGAAAGAAATTATACTTGTTGCCAGGAACGAGCACTTTCGGTAATCCAGCCCAATAAACGTTTCAACTTTACCCCACCTACGAACGAACTAAACCTGCTCCAAAAGAGGAGCGACAGAGTAAAAAGGAAAGAAAGAAAGAAAGAGGAACGTTCGAGTTTTCGGTCGCTGAAAGCTGAACAGGAACAAATTTTATCGCCGCCAGTAAACTTCTTCGTCCAGCGTTTTCCCCTGGCTCTCGTCAGCGCCTTCAGGGTCCCTCTGCCACCATGATGCAGACATTAAGATAATCGCTCGTGCCGAGAACGTTTCTCTTCGCTCGTGACGTGGTGGGATACGTCGTTCTCCCGGTCGAACTTCGATACTGGTATCGTCTCAGGACCGAGAGGATCGGTTGCCTTATTTTCTGGCTTTGCTATCGGACCACAACTGCTTGTGATTGCAGGCTTTCCGCGGCTCGAGTCACAAGGAAAAAGCTTCCGACCGAACTGAGTCGCGAAACCACGTTTCTTCGATCTCTCACATTTTTTAGAACGTTGTCGAGTTAAACAGAAGAAAGAGAAAAGTGGATCCTGAAATGGAACAAAGATTGCTCCGGCTTAGGACTTCTCGTTGCCGATTGGTTAACTGAAATTCTGTAGAATTTACTGTGGAAATTGTTTCGTGGAATGATCAGATCGTATTGAATGTAGCGTTGTTTAGTTTGTTCAGATTGCGCGTAGATTTAAACGATTCTTCTTAAGTCGAGGTTTACGGAATGATTATGTTTAAATCGATGTAGAAAGCGTATTTGCTAATTATTACAGATATAGAGACATTACTTATCGAATTAACGCGAGAATTCGAAAGAAATGCTACTCAGAGTACAGTGTACCACGAATATAACAAATTTACGTGGCTGGTAGCAAATAGATATATAGATTTACTTCATCCGGTTTTTCATCTTTCAAGTATAATATTGCATTTAAGGCAGTATGATTAAATGGAGACAGCACGATTTAGAATAAAGTACCCGATTATCGAAACCTGTTTCACTAATTTAAAAGCGATAAACGTGGAAATCTACATCTCGTAGATGTACTCCTTCACCCGCAAAAACGAAAGACAAAAAAAGAGAAAGTGGAACGCAGGGAGAAAAAATCTCGCAGTATCTCCAAACGCAATTCGAAATCCGAGTTCTGCGATAAAAAAGGGTCGTTTGAAGAGTGGAAGGTATAGCCACCCCGCAACCGCTATAAGTCGTAAATTGTATAGCATGGAAACACGATCTAATCGTTGCGAGTCACAGCTGATAACGAAACGTGGAAACGGAACGAGTACGAAGTGGCTTCGACCGTCATCGTCGGGAATTGCGACAGCATCGAAAGGACATTACGAGCGAGAAGATAACGACGAAAACTAACGACGTGAAACGAGCGAACCGGGCGAAAACGATGCCGAATAAATGAGCAACGGTTAATCCGAGGCGCGAGCTTAAAAAGCAAATCCCTCGTTTCCGCGGACTTTATCGTCCAGGCCAGCAGCCGTACGAGCAAATATAATCACGTAGGCAGGATTTAGTCCGGACGGAGGTTAATTCGGTGGCGGAGATGGCGGCCGGGCCTGCTGATCGTCGGCCATTCGGCCCGCTTTAAATTCAAATTTCGCGTCTCCCCGAGTTCCGCCCCGTTGAATTACGATTTCGCCGTGTGGCTCGTTTTCGTGCGACGATCTACAAGCGGTCCCCATGGAAATGATTGCTCCCACGCGAGATGTCTGGCTCATTAGGCATTCCTTCAGTCTGCGGTTGTGCCCTGGCCTTCTCTCCCTCTCTCTCTTTCTCTCTCGTTTTCTCATATATATACTCCTTCCTTGTCTTTCAGCCTCTCCCTCCATCTGTTCCATTCTCAACTCGCGTGTGGACAGAAAAGATGAACGGAGACGAGAGTAGCCACTTCGAGGTCAGCGAAGATAGAGAGATGAAAATCGCACGGCAACGAGGAGCTGATGGCCTCTTCCAAGGCGCGTGAATGCCGGAGACGGAAGATGATTTTTAGTTAGAAGCCGTGGGATTTCTCGTATCGAAAGGGAAATAAATGTACACTCTCGTTTATAACTATTGGAACAGGATACACATAGGTATAGGAACCAGGAAGAATTAATGTGAATTATCAAAGAATCATATATATTCATATACGATATTCATATAGTATATGAATATGAAATTTGGATGGATTAATTGATTCTGCCAATATACAGTGGCTATAGAAATTATTATTTGTGAACATTATTTGCATTCATTACAGAATTTACAGCAGGATGAATTAGCTGAAAGTATATTAAATTTTATATCGTTTAGTAATACTTTCATATGATTAGAAACATTTGATATTATGAGAACGAAATGTAAAACCTTATAAAAAGAAAAGTCTCACAGTCACTGAAAAATTTGTGTTTCGCTAACGTTGAGGCGGAGAATAGTAGAAAAAGAAGACAGGCGAGATGAAAGGTAAAGTGAGATATGTAAATGAATAGGTAAGTACGATAATTGTGTGGGAGTAGGTTGAACGGTCGAAGGTAATTTATAGTTTAACAGGTAGATGTTAACATGTCGGAAATAAGGGAAGTCTAGAAGTCTTCTCGGGATATGCGAGATGTTAAACAGTTTCAGTTTAACAGGGATGAGGAGGAGAGAATCTATCTATCTATACGTGCTCCTCTTTAGAAGCACGCACGGAAACAAAAGATCAAGGAAATCGAGGAAGAAGCTTAGAACCGTAGGTGGGTGGATCGAACAGTTGTTCATATAGTAAAGCTATGCATCGAGCAGCGTAAGAGGAACCAATGCCCAGACAGAAACGTACAAATATGCAATCGAGACACGTGAATCCCCTTGTGAACGCTTGTGTAGACTGAAGAGATAGAGGAAATGTGGCGAGAAGCGAGATTGTTGCGCTTTAAAGTGACGATAGCTTCACCGAAAACATTTCACATGCAAATTTTCGAATAAACTAATTGAAATAATACTTGAGGCAGATGTCAATAATACGATTGCAAAGTGATGACAGTCGGAGATCCACGTTACTAAATATTTTAAAATGATTAAAATAAGATAAATTTCATCGGTTAAGAAAGCTTCAGCACCGTAGCCGACTTAGATAACACTGTCAAGAAAATGATGCGCAAACGCAACATAATATTTTGCAAAACTGAAATATTATAGCGTACTATACTTCAATTCATTGCGTCTCCAGAGAAAAATATATAAAATTAACGTGGCAGTCAACGTGTTAATAAATTTTTCTTAACGTGTTAATAAATTGAGAAAAATCCACTGTTATCGACGATCAGATTTTGTCTAACGTCGTTATCGACGTTAATGCTTAATATTTGATACATTCCTCGTCAAAAAGATAACCCAGGTGTGTTATCTTTAATTTCTCAATGACGCGTGTAAAGTTTTTCGTCTGTAACGTATAATATCAAAACGTTATGAGCTCAAGATATGCGGTTCGTTGAAAATAATTTAAAATATTATGAGGTTTAGTGTGTAACAAAAAAAATTGTTTTACTTTAAGAACGAAATGATAACACATGTACAATAAGAAAATAATAATCAACATAAATTGTAACTAACAATAATTACTTATCAAACATATATATTATTTAATAATGGGTACATCCCCCTTTATTTTCTATTACTTCTATTATACGATTTGGTATCGATTTATATAATTTCTGGATATAATTTTGACTTAACGTATCCCATTCGCGTACAATTGCATATTTTAATTCTTGTACGTGTTGATACTGCTTTCCATTCGCGGATACGCCGTGAACAAGTTCTGTCTGGCAATTTTCAATAATATTAAGGTCCGGGGAGCGTGCAGGCCACGGTAAAATATATATATTATTTTCATTAAAATATGATTGGACCGATCTTGATGTGTGTACAGGTTTATTAACTTGTTGAAAGATGTAATCAGGTCCAGAAATGCGTTCTGCATGATTATTTATTTCTTCTTTGATTAAATTTATGTATCCGACACTACTCATTCTCCCATCGATGAACTTGATATTTGTCTTGCAGAAATAACCGATGCCGGCCCAAACCATCACACAGCCTCCTCTCATTTGTCGTCGAATTGCTGATATTGTCTCTTTTCTCGTGTCATGAAAATAATATTGGAACTCACCAGGACCATTCAAGTTGAATCTTTTTTCATCTGAAAATAGTACCCTTCTCCATTCCTTTCTCCAATGCACTCTTTCTTTTGCAAAGCGTAAACGTTCTACTTTGTGTTTTGTTGTTAACGAAGGTTTCTTTTTCAATTTTAGCCTCTTGATATTTTTGCAGGATAGTAGAACTCGACGAACACTTGAAACACTAGCACTAACATTACATTTCTCCATTATTTGCTTATTATTGTTGTTAACTGCGCGTTGAAAGCTACACGTAAAATTGCTCGCTTATCACGATGGGATAACGATGATGGCCAACCAGTACTTTTCTTTGTGCCATAATGTTCAACATTTTTTTAAGAAATTGTATATTACTCTATGACTTCTACTTATTACTTTCGATATTATTGCTACTGATAACCGTTGCTGTTTTAGTTCAAGAATTTGCTTTTTTTCAGACTCGTTTAATCTTTTTTCACGTCCCATACTTACAAATTTATATAATATATATACTGTAATCTTTACTCGTTGATAGATCACGAACTACTGAGCAATTTCTAAACATATTGATAGAGTGTATTATCATTTCGACCTTAGTATGGAACAGTTTTTGTTTGTTGTATACAAACATTTACGATATTGCTTATTTCCAACAAGCCGCATATCCTGGGCTCATAATGTTTTGATATTATACGTTACAGACGAAAAACTTTGCACGCGTCATTGAGAAATTAAAGATAACAAACTTGGGTTACCTTTTTGACGAGGAGTACAGTATCAGTCAGTAGTACGACTGCAAACTGATGCCTTAGAATCATCAATGAATTTTTTATTCGTATCAGTAGCCACGAAAAGATCCAATATTACATAATTGATGCAGTGTTAATGCGTTAGAAACGATGGGAAACGTAGAGATATAGGATGGCGAATCCTTGCACGAACTATTAAATATTTAACGGTGTGGATGTCTGCCGAATACGGAATACCGTATGGGTATTCATGCGCGTTGAATTACTTAGTCATGCCAACATCTCCTGTAGGCGATGCTAAAGTGGTCGTTGTCTGTAACGAACAGTATCTTGCTAAATTTGTAGATGGCTTCAATCTGCGAATTTACATATATTCATGATCGCGTTTGTATTGTCGGAATTCAGTTTCATTTCTCAAAGTAAATTGTTATATCTTGACCAAGATTCTCTTGCATGATTTATGAATTAATAATATTGATGAATCAACAGGCGATAAGTTGTAGATTATTGATGCTCAAATAGCTTTTACAATTTTATAATTTTACGTAAAATAGATACAGCTTATTTTTAGTTAAGAAAATTCGCCACACTTGTTTTAATCAAAGCGATCTTTACTTTTCATAATCATTTGAAACATCGATGAAGGTTTGTTTCAGTTTATACGAGTATGTTTGAATTTCTTAATTTATTATTACTTAATATTATATTAAATAATATTATAGTTTGTTATTATATTAAATTATTATGATATTAAACTTAAATTAAATTAATAATATTAATTTGATTGTGCAAGCGGTCCCCATGAAATATAGAACATTTAATATGAAAAATGAATCTTTAGAATTCATAACAATCAACTTCACTGAAAATATTTGATTTATCTAAACAAGTAATTTTGCCTTAGGTCAGCGCGTTTTTACACCTCGAGTGAATTAAAATGCGCGTCACGATGGTCATTTGGGACGATTCGATTTCCGATCAGCAAATTTCGAAGAGCTACGTAATGAAACGTGACTCGTTAACGGAGAACAGGTTCGTTCGTCCAGATGTTGCCGAATATTCGTGGGAGACGCGAGTTAGGTGAATCAGCTCGACCGTTGGATTCCACTGCCCACGAGATTTAGCTTTCTCTTTGCCTTTCCCTAGTTAGCCTTCCGTAATCCTATTTGCATTTGTACGCATATCATCGTTGGAAATTGTGTCGTTGATGAACCCTTCGGTAATCAGTCGTTTAATCAGTAAACGATGTCGAGCAAAAATTTATCTATCTTTGGCGTCTCTGCCTCAGCTTTTATCCTTCTAACACATTCAAAGATTGCTACTCGTATAAAAACTTCCGTAAAAGGTTTAAGCCTTAGAACGAAACAATTGTACATGCATTCAGTTGGGCGTTTTTACAAATTTAGTATTAGTATTAGTATTAGTATTAGTATTTAGTATTTAGTTTTTACAAATTTTATTCTAGATTAATCATAATAAGTGATTTGAAGCGCGTGACATGTAAATGAAAAATTTAAACATACTCAGCGTTACTTTAATTACAGAAGATTGTGATTCTTCTACTTTAATTATCGAAACTCCTATCGACCACTTCAATCCTATCTCGTACTTAACAACTTTTTCTTTCATTTTTCCATGATTCCTTTAAGTTTCAGTGATATAAATAATGTAAGTTGTCAGTGATAGGATATTTCAATTATCAATGCAGGTGAGTAAAAGTTGTCATAAAAAAAAAGAAACGAAGGAAGAAAACTGAGGTAGATTAATTGAAAAGAAAAATCTGGATAATCAGTAACCGAGTGATCAGTGAGTCGCGCTACCAAGTTTAATCGGCAATGAGCTACTAACACACATGCAAATGTTAACGGTAATCACACAATTACCTCGGCAATGCCCCTTCGCGGCGTTCGTTCGTAATAATCCGGCTATTTATGGTCGCTTTTGCGCGCCGGCGAGGGTGCTTAACCGTTTAAATATAAGCAATTTACCGAGCATTCCGCGGAAAGAAATACCCGAACGGTCGTTCTACGATGTTCACCGCGTGTAGAACGAGGACCATGGAACGGGGAACAGGCCAAAACATCGTGGTCGGAGGTTTGGGCTCGTAAAAAGGCAGCTGGCACTACTCCGAGGTGACTCGATCTCGTGCAATCTTCAGGAATTCTCGCAATCAACTTGAACGAACGACAGAAAGACTGTCAGGACACTGGCAATAATTACTTGTAAGACTTTGGTTTTACAGTGGATGTATGTTTTGGCGAATCCAACGAGTCAAAGCAATCAAATATTAAAATAAAAATGGGAAAAAGATATGTTGGATCCAACCAAGGTATAATTGCAAAAGTAAATAATATTTTGTTTTAGTAATTTTCGATATTTTAATATTTCAACAAGCAATGTCTTTTAAATTTCGAAGACAGTGGAAGATATTGAGGTTTAGCTTCAAAACCAAATAAAAGCATAATTTTGCTAACATAGGATTAATTGACAATTTGAATTTTCAAAGTGCTAGCCTGTAAAAGAATGGAAATTATAACTCATTGAGTTCTCTATATGTAACTCTATATGTAGTTTTCGTACGTATATAAATTGCTGTGAACACACGAAATGCCTTAAATATTTCTTACAATTTCCACGTATATTTTAAGATTCGTTCCAAACTTAACCAACAAAATCACGACCATCGTATCTCATTACGATCCTAGTGTTTCGAAATGTTTTATATAACATATACAACGTGAACATAAAAGTTTTCTATAGTAATTGTTCAAGTACTTTCGAGATGCAGCGTAATTTCAGTAATCCTACAGTCCATTTTGCTGTTTTAAAAGTCTCGAATGCCGAGGTACTCGTACGAGAATTCGTAGCACAGCAAAGAGAAAGAAATTAAAGGAGAAGGAGAAAAAGAAAGAAAGAGAAACGAGGGGAGTACATGCGTAAAAGGTGTCACGTCCTGCCTTTAACTCTTCTTAGCACAGACTAAGAGCGGGAGAAAGAGGGAACCTGATGGTTGTACTTGAACACGAGGATGCCAGAGAAAGGAAGAAGTTGAGAAGAGAGATTGAATCTCGAGCCGTCTGGTGGCAGAGACCTTGGCTTTGGCGGTATCCATAACCAGATTAATGACTGCTGGCTTCTCGAGGCCCTCGGAAATGCGCGAATTGAGAAATTTACACGCCCACGACGTGCATGTGTGCACTGGCTTGAAAAAGCTTGGCGCCGACGTTCTTCGCTCGCTTCGCGCGCTTGTTTAGCGATAAGAACGAAGAAGTAACACGGAGAAAATTATAGGTGACGCTACTTTCACGGGAATTAGCGTTAATTTACGAGCGGACTCTTCCACTTTCCGAACGTATCGCGTTCATTAGCGCTTTTATTTGTTAGCCGTGTCCTCGTGCGAGTCTGGAGGAATGTCCTGCTCGAAAAAAAAGGATAGTACTACTGAAGGATCTGGTATCTTGGAAAGAAACTATGTAGTGGAAATCGAGTAACGTGGAAAAATTTGGAGTTACTGGAAAATTCAAGATAATTTCTTCGTCAAATTTTCTATAGCGTTTTACTTTTTTAGCAACGTTCACCGTTTTCTTATAATTCACGACTCCACTGTCAAAATATGTCACGCGTAATTGGACTAAAATATACGCGTAATTACGTGAAAATTTGCGGAAATTACCAGCGAGGTCGTAAATAGAAAAACAAGATTTACGACAGAGCTTTGCGATCAAATTCATACACCGTTAAATTGTTTGAGAGAAGAATGAAGTGTGTATCGCAGTAAAGTATATCTGAACCATGTTTTAGGAATATTGGAATTAAATATTTTAGAAACATTGAGCATTTGAAAATTAAGAATGAAAACATTCGGGTGGAAATTACGCGCGAAAATACTAAAAACTACACGAACAGAAATACAAAGAAGCATTTTGAAATGTCGATGCTAATAAAAGTTGTTACTGAAGTTTTATTGCGTTTCTATTCGGCGGACGAATTATCGCGTTTGAAGACCTGTTAATTCATTTCCTCAAAACGTTCTCCCGTGTTTTATCATAAAAAAAAAGCACAGTCTGCGCTGCTCGTTATCTCGGTCGCTGTCTTCGATCTCTTTTTTTAGAGATAACGGTACCAAGCTGAACGCATGGCGAATTATTATTTTTCTTTTTCACGATACTCAGCGCGTTGATGTAGCTCGACTGTTGTAATTATCGTTAAGGGCCATACATTCTCCACGGCGAAAATGATGGTTTTACCTGTGAATCATCCACGAACAACGAACACCGAAATGCGTTTTATCGCCAAACTCGGTCACACTTTAATACAGTTTAATATCTTAGCCACGTGATTGATATTTATGGATTTTTGATGGTATCGCGGATCGGATAGCAGAGATATTTATAAATAGTATCGAAGAAACGATGCATTTAAGTGATAAAACTTTATACCTAAACATGTTTGATTCTAGATTTCTTTCGTGACGCGGTAGAAATTATCACAGTTTCGTTTCGATTTAAAATATTTCACATTATCAAAATTTCAATTACTTCAATATTTTGGAAAATTTGTGCACATATTTGAAGAATATGAAAATACACGTATATTGGAATTTGTTGTAAAAAAAAAATGTCCAAAGCTTTGGAGTGATGGAATAAAATGTCACATAATCCAATTACAACAAATAATAGAATCAAATAATGCGTTGGCTAAATAGATATCGTACGAAAGTTACGATTTTTGATGCTCTTCCAAAGAAATACCAACGATTGCCAAGAATTTAGCATACAAGCTGATATAAAGAATCGTAAAGCCAAGGTTTCCCTTTGTTCTTTAAACAATGGAAACGACGTAAAATTAATATCTTCCTCGACGCCAATTAATTCCAGAAGGAAATTCTAAAGACGACGAGGGTAGTGAAACCTTCACGGTACATTCTACCGATTAAAATAATCCCGAGGCGAACGAGAGCGGTGAAATACACGATGTACTTCGAATTTTTCCATGGAACCACTCGTTTTTCCGCAAATACACATCTCCAGCCTCAATTACGGCGGATCTGGGTTGGGCAGCGGCTCCAGACCGCTCGTTTACATAATTCGACGGAAATCATCGAGCTTATCCAGCAACGGAGAGGACGAGCGAACGGACTCCCAAAGCATAATCAGCCAATTTAGAATGGTTGGCAAGTATAGTGCATCTGGTGAAAGAACACCTATGATCCACGTTGGAAATCTTGAAATACCGATTCGATGATATTATGTTACTGCATACACTGGCTGATGAAAGTATTTGAACAATTATAATAGAAAAATTGCACGTTCATACCGTAAGTGTTACGTGGAACATTTTGAAATTCTGCTGGAAATGTAGTGAAACACGACCATAATTATATCGATCAAATTGAGACCAATGTTCTTAAAATATACGAGCACGTAAATTTTATACGAATGTATAGAAGTTATAAGATATTTATTAACTTAATTTATTATTAATTATTAAATTCACGTTTATTATTCAACGTGTATTTAATTTAACGAAGAATAGAGCATGGATAGTTATTTTGAATACATAATATGTATTCAAGATGGTTCCACTGAATACCGTGAGTTATTAATATAATGGGCAATTTGCTACTTGAATACTTTTGAGATTTCTGCAAAATCCGCATATATTTGCACCAAATATATTGTAGAAACTTATATATATATATATTTTTGTTTCAAACTCTACCAATACAATTATGATAGTCGACTCCTAATGAGATTTCGAAATCTTTCATATAACAAACATAGTACATTTACAAAAGGTGTCTGCAAGTGTTGAAATACTTTCATGAGCTATTGTATATTCTACTCAACTTTCATGCTGAGTCTCGAGCGGTTTTATCCCTCAGTAACGCTACCAGCGACCAATTCCAATGCAGAAAACTTCCTCGAGATCTCTAAATAAGCCTTCTTTTATGAAAGAATCAAGAAGAGGAATTCTTCAGAATCTTAACAAAGATCATGATACTTCTATGAATTTCTTTCTCTCGTGTCCTTTTCGTCCAGTAAATTCGCTTTCTTCGTATACTTGAAAGCCGTATATTTCCCAGGACAGCCGAACAGGGTCGTAGAGCCGAGCTAATATTGAAACAATGGCATGCAAATGAGCCAGCGTTCATTCGTGAACTTTTTTCTTCGCTGCACCGTGACAAGTGGCAGCTCTCGGTTTGCAAAACAAACCGGTTAATTGCAGCCATGAAAGAGGAACGAACGAAACGGATAGAGAAAGGAACAGGTAGAAAGGCAAAGGCGGGACGAGGCCAGAGGATCCTGTCTGCTTACGCTCGTCGCGGAGACACCTGTGAATTCCGGTTCGTTTCGGGCTCTCGCGAACGTGCCCGGCCAATTTAACATTCGCTCGCGACCGCAAACTGCCTTCACCGCAGACTACTCCAACTGTACAGACGTATAGCTTCGAGGAAGTGCTGTTTTAATGCCTCTAAGGAGGAAAGTATCATTGATTTTTTACGTTGGTGCCTCTCTTTCGACACGGTATACGGCACGAGGAAATTAGGACCATGAACACACAAGTTTATATATATATATAAAATAAATGTAAAAAGATTAAAAGAAACTATATATATATTTTATTTTCTTCTATATATAAGGAGAGATAGAGAATTTTTAAATAAAATATGTGATTGTGGAATAATAGGAATGCAGGAGATTTAATTTCTTAACACTGGCGAGACGTGAGAAAATTACGAGTAATATCAGAATTTTAATAAATTCATAAATTTGTAGATAGATTGATCGTACAATAGTAGAAGTAGATCTATTGTATATATTCTTGGCAGATAAAAGATTTAAGAGAAGAATATTTAAGCGAAGAATAGAATGGATTTATACGTTTGGCACGCTGATATAGAGAAATCAGAAGCATTAAAATTTAGAAAAGAATCGGAAGCAGAAATATTTGATCGTTGGATAATAGAAATAGAATTTTTGGTGCTTCGATTTCCCGACAGAATTAAGATTATGAAGATAATTTTGGAGGAAAGTCAAGAGTTCACGATAGAGTATTTAGTTACAGATGAATAAAAATGGTCTTTTCTTATACATATTTTGTATATTTTGCATTTTATAAATATCTTTATAAATGTTCTAAAAATTAATCGAAAGACATCCTTCTTCATTTAATGAAGTTTTATCTTTGTTTTCTCTCAATCATAGGTCACTGGCATCAAACAAATTAAGACATCTTGTATCTCTGTTCTCGAAACTTGTTTGCGCCACATTACGCGTCACAACAGTGTCGTTACATTTGTACTTTACAAAGCGGAATAGTACGTTTCTCGTCAAAACGAGTTTTGAGGATTCAGACGTGGTTGCTCGATGTAATCGTAATTAATTAAACGCTTGGTGTTTCTGTGCTTTTCACTGCTTTAATCTTCCATTTGTTTTTGGGTAAACAACGCGAGACAAATGCTACTTTCGAAAAAGGTCTGTTCTTGCGCGGAGTCAATTAATCCCCGATTGCTTGGATCGCAAAACTTCACTTTGATAGTGGAATTTTAACGACAAATTTTCCTATAAAGCACACGTTAAGGTTTTACAACATACAAATAGATTTCGTACGAAAATTATTTATCACAGTGGGTAATAAAGCATTTGCACATCATTATTTGTGTATTATAATATTTACGTATTAATTAATTGACGTTCGGGTATATTAAATTTTATGGAAATGAAACGTACGCTCTGATAAGAAACACTTAATTACACAAAATAAGGAAAAAAAAAGCATGGAAAAATATTTTTATAGCCGCTATAAATTATACTACAAATTAAATGATAGAAATATAATTAACAGAAAACTAGTTTAGTTAGTGTAAATTTTTCTTTCTGTAAAGAAAGAAATTCTTAAACTCGTATACTAAATATTCAGTATAGTACATCGATACTAAGTATTCCTTATAATTCTTTACACCTTTCACTTCTGTGAAACGATCTAATCAAGAAGTTTACAACTTGACGGTTTTCATTCAAACGAACGTCATAATCTTGAATAAGATTTAATAAAAGAGGACAAAGAGGCCGAAGGCGAATAAAGCGACAGACTAAAGATGAGGTCAACGACGAATGGCAGCGAAGAATTAGCCTCACTGATTGAGATAATCACGACCAGTGTCACGGAGGTCAATGCGGGTTAAAACATTCATCGTCGAGAAACCGCGGTCGTAACTCGCGGTTTTCCATTCTGTCGACAAACGAATCTTAACTGGAATTGTTCGAGCGTGAAAGTCCGTGAGTTATCATTCTCTTTTCCTTTATTTTATCACGGAACGGTACATTTTCTCGATTCGTAACAGGAAAATGTTAGATCTCGACAGATTGATCGGCTCAGGAGTTTCAAAGATTCGAGAGGGAAGAATTTTAATTAGTTACCAAGACAGGGAAGCTTCTTAAGGATTCTCAATGGCCTCTCGAAGCACCTTCGAAACTCTTTAAAGCTTCGGGTGCAAGGGAATAAAATCAGTTCCTCCGCCTTTTTTCCTGCTCTTTCCTCCGTCGCATTGCTACGTCCAACGAGTAGCTAAATGAGCTGTTCGTTGCGCCTGCCGATCCTATCCTCCCTTAATTCTTTTTCTCAATTACCGAACACCGCGCGGGTAAATAGAAAGTCCCCGTGCCGACGCTTCAAACTTTCCCCAAAGCTCTGCTGACTCTCATTAGACGTAATTACCAGCGACAAACTAACTATCTCTTTCTTGTAATTTATTTTGCTCAACAGCACAATGGGCACTGGGATAAATAATCGTAGGTTGAACCATTGTTTTAAAACCTCTTGCAATCGATTATTAGATACAACTTGATATTATATACGGTTTTATGTGTACCTAACGTACAAAGTGCTAATTTTTCCAAACTTATACTGTAAACTGGATATGATTCAAGAGACGTATAAACTACATCAAACACGGAAGTTTTATTAAAGATAGAACGTATCTTAAGATCTTCGAGCATCGAAGAAGTAATATCTACGATTAAAATATGAAATTCTTATAAACACTAGGAAAAGTTATTATGCAACGTGTTTAGACATAAGTTCATAGAAAAATCATGAAATACGATATGGGTAAAATCGTATCATTCCTAACTTTCAGCTCATATCGTACGAAAAAAGGGAAGAAGAAGAACACACAGACATCCAAACGTGTCAGGAATCACAAAGGAGAAGTAGACAAAAACGTAACATGGAAAAAAGCTAGCGAAGGGACGAAAATGGTAGAAGTTGCTCATCGACAAATTACGCTCTTCAAGTCGGTCCCTCCGTCAGGATCCCTTTTTTCTTTCGAAGAGAAGCGATCAACTTCCATTCTTCCAGCATGTCCGACCGTTTTCCTCGTTTTCGAAAACGGCCAGGCCGCGACGGTTCGTTCTATTTGGACGGAGCAGGGGTTAGAAAGCGGCGGAGGGTCGCTGAAGTGGAGTCTCTTGCCTCCCTTGGCAACGGTCACTTGGAAACCCGCCGAAAGAGTGGACATTCCGCGGAGCACGTCGTAGAGGGGACTTTTCGTGGAACTTTTCACCATATACAAACGGCTTTTCGAGGGTGTGAACGTTGAAAAACGAATTCTATTCCTTGAAATTTTCACGAGCAACTCCCTGCCGTTACTCTGAGTCGAATTATTGCTCAACCTGATCTTAAATAAGCTGCAAACGAGCTGAAAGGGCTTGCGATGGAGACTTTTAGTTCTTAATGTTCGACTTCGTTCGTGCTCGCGAATCTATAAAAAGAAAGGTGATTACGGCGGGTTGAGTCGAAGGAGATAGGTGACTGGTTTTGGCAAAGCTTGATAGAAATGTAAATTATGTTTGCCAGAGTTATTGATCGTGTTTCCGCTCGTGGTGATGAGACTCTGTTTCAGTAAGCGAATTTTTAAGCATGAAGATCTGAATTGGTGCAAAGACGGAACGTTTAAAGAGCTTTCTTAGGTCTAGAAATAGAAACGAAATTATGACCAGAGGCTAATTATTTGAGTCTTTGGGAAAACAAACTGATCAACAGTTTTTGTAAATTTATCGCATTCATCGTCTACGCAATTAATAATTTTCAATTCATTGCAAAAGAACGACACAAATAACAATAAATTTCAAAGCATAATTTTAAGAATAATGTTTATTACTATCGGTTATTGTCTACCTTCGAACGATTTCTAATAAAACTACTCTTTCTTGATATAATAGCTAATCGATATTAGCACAATTATTTCCAAAAATGAAGCTTTTATTAAGCCACCAACTGTTAATTAGCAGTATTCCGCTAAATCATTATCCTTGACTCAACGAAGGTTACAAAAGGACCTCGACTCGAGGCGGGATGTCTTTTTACGCGTTCAGCAATTATGAGTTCCGCATCCGAGGTGTCAATCATGAAAAGAGGATGTTCTCGCGAGGATACGGTGAAAATACGGCCAACGAAGACAGTGGAAGCGCAGTACAGAAAAGGCTTCCTTCCAATTTACGGCCGCGCCGGATACGTGAGTAATTGCAAGACAGTGAAACAAAAGGTCGCGGCTAAACAAAAGATTGACCCCTGACTGCCTTGTCACGACAGTTTCCCTTCACGTGCTTACGTACGATGTATGATTGCGTGCCTGTTGACTCTTATGCCAAGAGAAAAGGCGAATCAGTTTGCACTATTCGCGTGGCCGACGTTCACTTCCTATCATCGCGACTACTATAATTTTTCTTGATAACACTGGGGCGTGCAATGAGACTCGCTGTGCAGGGAGGGATCTCAGAACGATAAGTTTTCTTAAAGAATGTAATTTCGCTGCTTTTGTTAATTAAGAAATGTAAATCAACGTGCTATAGATGAATTACGCAATTATATAATTACGTAATTACTTATTCGTTCATCTTTGAAGATGTACGAAAAGCAATCTTTAAAATTGTTGTTGTCTATAATAGTTAATTGTATAAATAAATCGGACTGCATTCGCCAAAAATTATATTAAGTTTAGATTTGAAACTCAATCTCATTGATGAAGTACGATGAAAAAGAGACTTTATAATTAAAAAATGAAATTAGAAAAGAAACTGGTTTTGCTTGAAATGTCTTTATATGTCCTGATACGCTTGGGTGTGTATTCTTTAGTATTAAATTTATAATTTGCAACAGCACATTTATGGAAAGCTTTTTAAACAAAGGGTCAGTTAATTCAGAGATGTAGAACAATGCGTTCGAAAGCTGCTGATGGACGCAGATTTGTTACCACGGCAAGATAAACGAAATGGGGTTGCCTTCCGGTGCAACCTCCCCTTTCTGTTCCTTTTTCGCCTTCGTTCGAAGGGACGAAGAAACAATGAATCACGAGAACAACACCGAATATACGCCTCATTTGCGATAACAGTGTCCCGCTAAAAGCCACGAATTGATAAAAGCAGCTGTAGAAATAATACACGGAAATATCCACCAAAAGAAATATACATTTTTTAAAAAAAGTATCGTTGCTAATAGAAAACCTAGTTACGAAAACCAACTGTGTAAACCTAACTGCAATATGACTTCTGTTGCCAAACTTTTTCAAACAAAATACATTCTTCCAAAGTATCCTTCAAACAAAATATAAAAAAACCTTTACTTAAACTTAAAATATCAACTTAACCTCAAACAAATTTAATCTCAACATAAGTACCCTACCTATCAATCTCCCTTTAATATCAAATTCGTTCAAACAGACTTCAAATCACAAACAGATTCGTGTACTACAATCAGTATAATACTATAAAACTACAATAAAACATTTCCTCTATCCTTTCGAATAATCCCATCAACCGATGAAATTGCATATAACATTGACAGATTATGTGTTCCAGATACGATAGCCATTCGTTACATAATTTCTTCTTGCAGCCACTTCCGCTGGAGAGAAGCAGAACAAGATCCAGAGGATCTGGCACGAGTGGAACACCCACATACCCGATGGGCACACGTCTTATTTACGATAATTGCCTTTCATCTAACTAACAGGCGGCCTTCTGAGTCGCGGAATCCGCTTGTTCTCGACCTGGACTGGCTCCGAGTAACAACCAGCTACTCTTGCAGATATTAACCCGTTCTGGTAGCTAGACTCGGTCCTTGCCTCGAAGCGCTTTCTCGATTTACGGCCTTATCGAATAGAGATTTCTTGCGCTCGCGAGAGATTCATCGTAGAGTAGCAGCGCGGGAAATCGCGTAACGAAGTCTCTTCTTGACGCTAGTCGATCGTCCCTGTTATCCGCTTTGATCGTCGATCGTCTGCAGTGGCCAGCACCGGGTTATTAATCACGGAACCCTTGATGCTTTTTCGATGATCGTCGTTTCTGTTTCCCGATAGCGACGACGAGATATTTGTTTACTTACCGATATTTATTTTATCGTCAAAGTGGTTGAGGTATGACTTGTGGTTGCTTCTATATTTTATACGAGCTTTTACCATCGAATCTTAATCACCTTCAGAAACTTTTAACGAGTCATCCTTCGGAGCACTAAATCGCATACGCCAACTTTCACCGATCATAGTAACGTACCTGCATTAGGTAAGATATATTGTAATCTTTTATAATATATTTTACTACAAATGGACTAAACTGTAAACGATCTATGTCCATACACGATCATGTACGTTATATAGCCAAGTTACACGTATAATAAGATAAAATAGATCCTTTCAATTTTCACGCCAATTTTGTATAGACGAAGTACTTGTGCAAGCGCCGACCTGTGCCATAAAGAATGGAACATTCTATAAAAGTCTTCATATCTTTAGCAGAGTCTCCTCTATTAAACCTTCTATTATAATAACGTGAATTTGACCATCGCAAGTGAAGTATAGATAAATGGATCGTGAAGACGGTTGCTACGAGATATAAATACTTGCTTGAATACTTCTTGTCAAGTAAAGGAGGTTAGCTATCGGATAAGAGAAGCGTGATTAACGTCATGGCGGGACTCGATGGTTTCGTCACGTGCGACATCGATGAAAGTATAGCACCCAAGTGGCCTAGGCATTAATGGATTTTAATTTTTTCCTTTTTTTTCGAAATTAGCCGCGCCTTGTATCGATCAAACGGCGGCCACTGCCGACTAACATCGTAATCGATGTTGCAGCCAACGAGCCGTGAAAGTGTCTGCCATGGAAGAAATCTCTCGCGGCTTCCATGCGAATTTTGTAGTACGGCGAGCCTGCTTTCCAGTGCTCGTTCCATTTTCCCTGGCGAGGCTATTGTTGGATCCTTTCAGAAGTTACTTCTATTCACACCGTAAATGCTTATCCATGGTCCAGTTTCGTCATTTGACTGTAGCATATATAAATTTACTTTGCATTTTATATTTTACCAGGCAGAGATCACTGAGAGACTTTATAAAATTAAGCATTTCATACTGGATTATTTGTGATTAATTTTGTCTCAATTCCGCTCTCCTTTCTATGAACAAAAGTATTTTTTACGTATAGAGAGAAACTATAGCGTGAAATTGAAACGAGAAATCGTGAATATTAACACGCTGAATGCCACGCCAGCTTTACAAGGTTAGGCCGTAGCGCCACGATGAACTTTTTATCATGCGATACATATAATGTTGAAATATTACCTACAAGAGATATGTTACGGTGTATAATCATCATTAATAAATTTATCTCACTGAGGTCACCGGTGACCCCCATGGCGCGGTAGTGCAATTTCGCTCGATTCAATTATTTTTTACGATTATCAATTATCTCATATTGTTCCTTCACGTTGCTAAATAATTGTCCTATGTTGTTACGTCCCGGGACTTACCATAAATCACAATCCAGCCTTTGATCATACATATTCGGACCCGCAATAATCTTAAAGAACCGTCACAAGATTAAGCATTTTTTATTTTACTGTCGAAGCCCTTAATTGCCAAACAATCAAACATCTTTCAAGTTGAAAGTCGTTCCTTAGGGTTATCGTTCATTAAGGTAAAACACGGAAAAAGCGGGTTCTTCACATGTTCGACAGCCACTAGCGGGGCGGCACATAGTAGATCTATATTTTATGTATAAATGAAACTATTTTTATATATTTTACACTGCATTAATTTAATCACACCATTGTAGAGACGATGGTAATAATAAAAAATTTTTAACTATTGACATTTGTTCAAAATATGTACTTCTACTAATCTTGGTGCCCCGATCATCGGCGACCCCTACGGCGCCACGGCCCAGTTGAGTGTCGGTCACCGGTGACCTCTGTGGTATTCAATGTGTTAACGGCGGTCCCTTTATCGAACTTAATATAAGAATTAACAATTGAGAATTGATAAACGAATACGGAAATGGTCGAAGGGACAAAGAACATTGAACTATCAACTAACTTTACTTCCATAATTAACGTGTACAAGTACCTAAAGTAGCTGAAAGACACAATCCTCTCTGCACAAGAATAAATTTATTGTTTCAAATTGGAACTGGAATTAACTTTGAAGCCAGAATAAGAAACTTCTATTCGGAATAACAAAGGGTCGATCGAAAGTGATCGAACGATACCAGCATTTAGCACGGTGAACCTTAATGACCCGCCTTAAATCCCAGCAGTTGGGATTCGACGAAAGATCGGTCGAGATTTCGAAGTATGCGGGCAAATCGATAGATAGCGTATCGAAGTTGACCATGCGCGAAAGACAGAAATCCATTATGGCCTAATGATCGTTGAACGATGGCCGTTCCAAGGGAGAGTCACAAAGGGAAGCTGTTCGACGGCTTTATAAACGATTTCACTGACGCCACATGGCATAGATGACGAATGTGACATGACGAAGCTCACCAGAGCCGCTTGTTATCGTTAAGAGCCATTGTGTCAGACAGGAACACTAAAAGTAGATAATACTATCTTTTCGCTTGGCATAAAGCAAATATGATAGTTCGCAATTCGAGAAACCGTGTAATAAATAGTAATCTTATTATGAGAAGTTGCGTTTGTGAAATTGCTTTCTGGTTATTAGAGGGTCGATTTAAATTGCAAAGAAAATAAACATAATCGAGAAAAACATAATCCGAGAATTATGTACAAGTCACTCCGCAGGCAAACTGATGAGAAACCGTTAAACAAAAACCAAAAGAGAACTTCAACTACAACCATGAAAAACATATTCTTCGCATAAAACACGAACGTTTAAAAACATTGCACCTAAAACCTCATCCGCATGAAGCCGGCAATTATCGTCCATCACCGATCTCACCTCGGTATGCCGGTCCGATCAGACCCACATCTCGAGCAGCATATAAAACGTCTGCCTTCATCCTTCGTACTTACTCGCGATAATCGAGCGAGCCGTGTCCTTTCGAGAAAAAACCACGTCGGTAGAGACACCCTGCAAGCCACGCCGCTATTCCAACTAACGACTCGCTCCATGGATAATAAGCATCCTGGCGCCGGCGAGGAAAACGGTCCCAAGGATCATAAAGGATCGTTTCGACACGCGTGAACCGAGGATATCGCGTGACGATTCTCGTGTACGAACCGTGAAAAGAAACCCCGGAGACGTTTCCACGGCTGCGCGAAGCGGAACCAGCCTGGAATGAACAGTCTGGCCTGCGGGCGTAATTAAACTTGTCGCTTAAAAATGAGTAGCCGCGAAGGAGGCGCCGTAAACAGCCGACTTTCGGAGAGTGCAACACGGTGAAGCCGGTAATTAACGTTCAGCCCGATGACTGGCTGAAGCGAGAGAGGGCAACGAACACCGAAGAATAGGAGGAAATTCCTCCGCCTCTTTCTTTTTCTTCTTCTCTTACCGTCGAGATTTTATCCTCGAATGGCTCGCTTACGAAGAACGGAGCGGAAAGGTCGAAAGCGTAGAAAAGAAAGACGCCAGGTGACAATGTTGTGGAGTATGAGAACGTAACTTGGTGGTATCGTGGTTAAGGAATGGAAAGCGAGGGTACGGAAAGTTTGGATGAATCGCGAATATAAAATCTTTGACTTGAAGAGGTTTTTGTCTTGTGGAATGACGAGCAATAAATTTTATGGCTATGGAATTCAAAGCAATTAATTAACGGGTGAAGGATGTAGTTTGGTGAAATCGGCGTTGTTTGAAAATAAAATAACGATGCTTAAAAGTAGTTTTGTCTCGGATCTGATAAAGACAGAAGTCTAAAATCGTGGTATACTAAATATACAAGATGGAAATTGAAACTTATAGAACTCTAAATCATACACAAACTGTAATACGTATACGTCAGTTTATAATTCTATCGTCCGATTCCCGTACCTGGTTATAAGTTGTAGAAAATTTTATTGGCATTTTTAGTAGTCGTAACAAGGCGGGAAGAAAGAGAATGGGGGATCGAGCTGGCTATGAGAGTAAAAAGGGGAAATGTCTCTTTAATCTTTTTCGATTTCCTTTCGCGAAATTCTTTCCTGGTTAAAGAAAAGATAAAGAGGAAGATAAAGAAGATGGAGGAAGGAGGCAACGCGGTGACCTCTACCACCGATAGGATCTAAATTAAATGGCTAATTAATTGGCGGAATGTGCATCGTGGTGAGCAATTAATTGCCGTATTTCGCTGCAATGGAATTGGCCTGCGGTGACAGTCTGATGAGAATTATTACGCCATTAGGTCAGAGAAATGAGTCAACGTTTCTGAATCCTAAACTCTGGACAAATAACATTTTCATTCCGCTCGAAATTAGCCCTCCGACTTGTACTTGCAAATTTCTCATTTCGTGGAATTCATTCAAACAGACGGAATAATGATTCGATTTGTTCTTTGGTAACTTTCCTCGATATGAATATTAAAAGGTAATTGCAATAAATTGAAATTCGTCACTTTTTCATATTTTACAATCCTCTCGGTAAAATTTTTCACAAAATTCTCTTCATAAAATCGTTAAACGTATTGAAAACTATTGCGACATTTATACAAAATCTACAGATACGTGAATTAATCGCTTTCCTAATATCGCAAAGGATAGTTAACTCTGCTGTTGTCTTCGATAGACTTTATTAAAATACAGATAGTTTTTAAACATTTGATTCTTAGTATTCCACATAATATAGTCACCTTTTGGATGCTCTACGCTTTTTATAAATACAGTAGCATAGTCAAAGAAGAGAAGATATCTGAAGAGATATAAAGAAAAAGGCAGAAGAACAGTAGAATAAATAATCAACTTTCAAAATATTTCGCGTGAATTCCAACAAAGATGTTGCAACTTCTAACATTATTCGATTCAATTGTGGTCTTTTTTCTCATCGCCACCGCAAACAGATTAGCGGATGCTCTTAAAGATACTAAAGGAATAAAGAGGCGGCCAAGAGAGCACATCACTTTCGTGACAAGGGGCGTGGTTAAATGAAAGAATAGAGTTCGCATGCTGCTGGTTTCGGGAGTAAAAAGGATGAACGTCCCATCTCGCGGGAAGTACTTAACGAAATCCTCTCATCCGCGTGGCCATCTTCCGAAGCTGATCCCTCTTCCCGACCTCGAGTTTTCCTCGTAAAACAGCTTTAATTGCGGACATTCTCGGAAGAAAACCACCACTCTGTGGGAGATTATTTTTAATGGTGGAATCGGACTTTGCGCGAATGGACCTGAAAATATTACAGGCCCTTTCCACTCGGCGCTTTGTAGAAGTGGTATTAAAGGTCGAAACTTAAGTTTGAAGGTCTTAAGATTGGAACTACTCAATGAACATCGTGAAGAGCGTTTTTAAGTAGACACCGCCGTCAGTGATCAGACACGAGTTATTAATGGTATCCCTGTGAATTTGTGATAGGAAGAAGAAATTTAAAGAAACGTGTATTCAACGCTAAACGAGTAAAATAACTTCATATTCTTACTGTAAATTTTATACACACCTGTTTATTTTAATTAATTCCGGTATCGTCAGTCTCCAATGATTACCATTACATAAATAAAAAATTTGGTGTCTGTATCAACTCGTCGAGCAATAAATAAAAGAAAAATTCGAAAGACACTGACGGTAGATCTATTCACAAACTATATTGCAACAATATTAAAAATCACAAATCTTCCTACATTTATTTACACGATATCGATCGTTTCTCTTCAGGTAAAAAATATATTACGAACCACGAAGAAAATAATATGCCGTTATTCCTTTTAAAAGCTATAGAGCTTCCTTTTAGAAGCTATTATAACGATTTATTAATGCGATCCACGGGATATCATATTTTTTCTTTACCTTGGTCGGATTTCGGTCGTATCGCGGAATATCCGTGCGTTCGCCTCGCGAAATCTTCCCTTGCCAGTAAATCACGATCCGATGCAAGAATACCGCTGGCTCGTATGACCGTCATTATTTACGCATCCTGCTACGAACAGAACGAGGGTTGGCCCTTTGCACCCTTCTGCAACCCCATAACATCGCCCTGAGAAATCCCTTCCCAAACCCATTTTGCGTCTTAGGGATTACGGTCTCTCGACCATGCTCCTCGCCCTTAAAATTCGATGAGTTTGTTTTTCACACATGTCCAAGGACATGTTCGTCGTTATTCCAATCGCCTTAAGAACCTCCTGCCTTTTATGGGCTAACCTGGATTTTCATATTTCCAAGGGTGAATTGTGTATTTTTAAGAGAATATTTTGACACTTTGCTGCTATGTTAAGAATACAGCCTGAGAAGGTTTTGGGTGTTATGTAAATAAGTTGAAGTGATGGGTATTTTATGGAGTTGGTTATTTATGGTTATACTTGAATGAATTCGAATTACAAAATTCTAACACACTTTCACCAAAATCGCTGCAAGATATTCTAATTAATTTAGTGTCGCAAAGTTACTTCGCAATTTTTTTGTATTCGTTCATACTCATTTGCCCTCGTGCAAAGATCGTAGAATTACTCCATAGTCGATCATTAAGGAAAATTAAGCAAAGATGCATGCAAAGGTGCGATACGACGAAGAATTTCGACCTTTCCTTTTACTTATCTTTTATTATTTATCTAAGCAACAATGAAGTCTATAGTTTGGCAAAAACATGCAACGTATCGAGTTCTGCGAGAGAAACACCTAGAATTACGAGTATCATGATCTACGTGACGGAATAGAAGAGATCGAGTTTATAAATTGCACTTAATAGCTCTTCCATCAATGGCAATTTCGCCGTAATAGAATGTTATTAATTCGAACGTCACTGAACGTAAGACTACTTAATCGAATTCCCGGTTCTACGTGTAATAGCAATAACAGCGTAATGCAACTTTAACGACGCACGGCTCGATTTATCTTTACATTTCCGCAGTAATTGTGGGAACGACTTCTACGAAGGAACGTTACACCAGTTACAACTTTCGATTTCGAAGAACTACAAAACTTAAATACAATTGTTCGAGCCTTTCTAAAACTATAAAACAAATTTTCTTGTAGCATTGATAATGTATGTTTTACATTGATCGCACGCCTACTGCACGGTACGAAGCGAACAACACTGTAAAATTTAATATGCGATTACGAACCTGCGTCTGTGTAATGCAGCGACAACAATAAATGTTTTGGAATTTAGTTTTTAAAAAATTCGGCACACGTTCGAAAAAATGAAAAGTGACATAACACATACATTTGAACTGATTGTATAAGTTTGATGGTGTCTAACGAGCAACATTTTAATATAAAAAAGAGAAAAACTTGTTATCTGCGTGAAGATATAACCATTTAAAAAATAGATGACACACTTATAGAGTTTTTTAAAAATTAAAAATATAACTAATGTTATGATGTTGCATTGCGCTAATCAATATTTTTGAAACATTCAGGGGAATAGTAAAGATATAAATTTAATCTCAAAATCAACAAAAATAGAACTGATTATCAACGTATGAAATATTGAAATTACTCCATCATAACATATGAAAAATATAACCTATCGTGTGATACTGAATAGTTGATTAATAATAAATCTACTCAATAATTCTATTTAATCACGCGACCCTTCCACCATCTTCATAATTACAAACTCGCAAAATTATTTAAAAGTTGATTCAACGCTACGAAAACATTTTATACTGTTCAAAGATAAAAGTGACTAACTTTCTCTTTTCGCGTTCGACGAGCTGGCACTCGCGTATATTCTCGAGCGAAGAAAGCTTAAAATAACTGATGATAACACGAAGCGGAAGTAACGAAAATAAGGAAAAGGAAGAACCTGAGTTCGCGCACGGAACTCGAAGAAAAGGGCGACAGGATGCGAAGGACGCTTCTGTTCGGTGAAAGAATCATCCCCGGCTTTTCTATACCGAATGCTTTTCCAAGCTATTTTCCGTGGTCGTATTTTAACGAAGCCTTCGCTCTTTGCCAGAAAGGAAAAAGAAGTAACTTTCTTTAGAGTCGTGGTCTTGTTATCCACGCAGTTTACGTAATTACAAGCCGGTTTCGCCGGAGAAAAAGAGTCTGCCTTGTTTAATCCCTACGGAAGAGGCAGAAGAATGATTGTTTATCTATTCGAAAAGAAAAGCTTCGCGCGAACGAGAATCGAGAAAAGGCGTTTGATGAGGTTGGCACAAAGGTGTTTCACAGTTGGAAAGTTTCTCTCCTTTTCGGGCGAGTTTCTTCGCTACGGACGTGTCAGCTTATTTTCACTTTGTACAATAGAATCTGACGATAAATTATTCCGATAGAATAGTAATTGTCGGTGTGACAGTGGTAGACGCGCACATCGATGTGTTTTCGCTGCAAGAAACGCGACTGCAATTGTCGATCACGAAGAACGGAAATGGAAAAGGATCGGTGCCAGCGACACACACACGCAGACAGCATCGCGCGACTGATAGTGAGATACTGTTCAGGTAATTTATGAATTAGAGCTGGGATGTAATTCAATGTGAATTATCTCTATATCTCTTTGTTTTATAACGTAAAATGTAACGACTTATCAAAGAATCATGGGTTTCATAAGAAAAATGATACACGTGGTGAACCTTTAATTTTTAAAAACTGTGAATGAAATTCAATCTCGATATAGAAGTTTATAAGTTTCCAAATATTAAAATATCTTCCCATACGTAGTCATGAAAGCTTGAAGATAATTTCGTTCGTGGACAAAATTACACCTATACCATTTTTTAATTAAAAAACCTTAACAATAGGAATAACCTCCTCTGCTTTAAACATCAGAACAATAAAATTTTAATGTGCACTTAAGCGTACTCTATACGTATTCTATACGTATAAATCATTATAATTAGAGTAGTATAATAAACATAAAATTTCATCCCAACAGAAGTCGACATTAATTTTATGACAAGCGCTACTGTTTTTCGGTTTTACTGTTATCCAAAAAAATCTGTATCTCTTTCAGTAGCGTTAAAACCAACTATTCTCGCATTTTTTTAACTGCCACGAATAAATGAAAAGAGGACCAACGCACGATCAATCAAAAATCAAACGAACGTTCTCAGGTCGATTAACGTTAATTGCCACGGTTCAGCCTCGAAAATCATACGGATCCAGCATATCTATATTTCGAGAGGGCCGTGTAACAGACAAAATCCGGTCGCATAGCGGCACGGTGCAAATAAAAGATCGCGTCGGCCATGTTCGATTCGCGTGGCCGGTGTGCGTTTAACGATCGGCACTGTATCATCGCTCCCCGGCAATATCATTAAGAATTTCGATGCGAAAAACGCAGCCATAATCTGTGCGGTGAACGCAGCTGGCTTTTGGCGTAACGACATCACGACACCAGGTGTCCATGTCCGGCGAATAACCCGTTTAAATTGCTCGTATGAAATAGCGCGCGTCCCTCCGTTTGCCAAAATGACGAAGAAACGAGGGAAAAAAAAGATAGTGCGGGACGGTGTTGCTGCGTCGCGAATCCGCACACTTGCACTCAAACAGCGAATTTTAAAATATAATAGCAAAGTGAACCGCACGATTGGTAAAGATTTACGGTTACGAAATGTTCGAACACTTAGCTATGGAAAATTCTTGCGTTTATATTATATTTGTTACATAAAACATTTTGAGGAAATGGGGATGAACCTTCCATAAAAAGTGTTTACAAGAGTTTAAATACTTTCCTGAGCTTGGCTATCAAAATCCTATTTTTGATAGCTGGCGTGCTGACCGAAAGGAATTAGTCAAGTTATTAAATAATTACCGCTTTCAGAGTATTAGAACGAAGTATACATCACGCGAGACAGGAGGAACCTAAGGTAGCGGACTAGTCGCTCGCACAGACCTTGAGAATTCGCGAATCGACGACGAGTAAATTTGCTATCGAAGCGCAGAAAGAAACTTTGAATTCTTCGTTAACTCTAACAAATTAGAAGACGAAGTATAGTAAAATTGCGTATGGAAAATCTAAAATAGCAGAGAAATCACGTTCATATTATAGACACGGCCTCAAACTAACTATAGCTCACGTTTTAACAGAGGTGAAAGAGGGTGAAGGGGAGAAAGGTGTCGATCGAGCAACGTCTACCTGCCTATTTATTTGTCTATCGACGAGATAGAGGGTGAAACGGACAAACGGGGATGGAAAGACAGGAATACACAGGACCAGCAAAAGCTCGGGGTAAAAGGGAGAAAATGAAAAGAGTACGCGTCTGAGTGGATAGACGCTGGACGAATTCAATCTTTTTTTTTTCCTCTACTTCTGTGCACCTCCTCTTTGATCGAACGGACATATAGGAGTGCTTCTGATAATTAAAGTATTGTCCGGAGGGTGTAGATAAACTATAGATTGAACGATCAGGAAAAAGGGTGGCTGGAACGGAAAATGAGTGATTTCGACATGGGCATTCGAAAAGTGATAGTTTCGATTCTGAAGTGTCAGAGTGGCTGATCTTTGGACACTAACGTTTCGTTAATTATTGTTAAATTATATCAAAAAATAATCAACGTAAAAATACTTAATTTTATAAAAAATTCTACTTATCCATCATCGTCAGGCGTAGCTTCTTTTCTCTTCTAAAACTCCTCTGAAGATCGACACTTTCACCCCTAGAATAGCTCCGACTGGCAAAGAGATCAAAGAGCGGAAAGCGCCAGAGGGAAAGAAACGAGAGAGACGAAGGATGCAAGGGAAGAGACATCGAATTCCGTAAGCAAACAGGACAGATAGGTAAGTAGATAAATGGAGACATAAACAAAGAGAGAATAATAGATGTGGGAGGATATAGGAAGAGAGCGTAGAAAGACGGAAAAAGAGAGATCGGTCACGCGACGAAGGGAAGGAAAAAGAGGTAACCTGAATGGGATTCGGCGGATCCGTTCAAACCTATCCTGGAAATAATACCCTTTGTGCATTGTGACCAGTCTCGTTAGTTACCTAACGCTCTTGTGCGCTCGCGCGCTCGCTCGTATCACCCTGCCAATTCTCATTAACGTCAGACGGTAAAAATAAAAGAGGGCAGGCCGTCAGTGACGAGGCGTGACGCGACGTGCTGGCACGTGAAAATTTCGGAACCGACGGGAACGCGTTTGGAACACGGCCGAATTAATAGTGAAATCTCCACCAACTGGGATCGGCCTCGTCGTTCGAACGAACGAGAGGAAACCGGGATCAAACCAATGGGATGGGATCGCGGGAAATCGATCTCGGCAACGAGTTGATTTACCCTCGGAACTTCGTGTCTGCGATGTTTTTCGGGGGATTTAATGGTTGATGCGCTGATACGTGCCGTAAGATAATTTAATAACAGCTACATGCGCTAGTTTAGCGGTTTATTTGTTGCGTTTCGCTGGATCGTGGGAAACGATACCAAGAGGTAAACTAAATTTTCATGCCGTTTGGTAGAAGAGTGACACAACTAGGGGATGTATACGCTCATTCATAAATATTAGGACATATTTTGAATTTATATAAGACCTGATAATTAGTCCAAATTATTTTTGATTACGATTAGTCGTTCAAAATATTGTGTTCACGCAAAATAAAGATGTAGCAATTTGTGAAAGCTATTTGAAAGAGTTATCGGAGAAATATGATAAGTTAAGAATTATACGTTGGATGTAATCATTTTCTGAAGGATTTCCGATTTTAATTAATTTAATAAAACAACCTCCGAATGTATATATAACAACAATTATATAAAAACAATTAAATCTACAAATTAATGAAATCCTCCCGTAATAAATCATCCACTACAAATACTCAAGTATAATCGTATTTCTAGCTGTTCACACGAATTCGTCCGCTAAGCTCTGCAAGGGACACAGGTGATGAAAATCGTCTAGTCAGCATGGGTCTCTTTCTCCTTCTTTTCTAAAATTGCCCCGATGAGCATTATAAACGACACGGGTCGCGCATCTAACGCATCTTATCGAACGGATGAACGTATTCCATGGAGGAAAGGTGAGTGGACGAGTACTGAGACATTTTACGGCATCGTAAAATTCTTTAACGATTGCCGTGCGGGGAATCGACGTTAAAGAGGTCCGTAAAAGATCGTAATAGACAACGGAAGAGAAAAGGGAAGATAAAAGTACGAAAGAGGAACGCAGAAAATATCCTCGAAATGTCGTTTTAATATCACCGTGCGTGGAACGATCGAAACGATCCGACCATTTTGGCTGCTTCTTCGAAAATACCAAAGATGTTCTCTAATTTTTACGTGAAAAGAACCCCGTGTTGTTTACGAAACGGTTGCAGGATCACGGAATTCGCTCGTTTACGGCGCGTTGAACGCGTTTCAAGCTGCGTCGGCGTCGGCGTCGGTCGTTCTATCTTCTTGACAGACAGAACTCGCTGGGTGTGACGTCTTGTTTCGGTCGCGTGAGTCCAGCCACTCAAGGGTGGAACCGTAGAGTTGTATAAACGAGCTGACTGACGCTTTATTCTTCGTGAATTCTCGCGCGAGGGTGAGCGTGCGTGGTTGGCAAATCGAATTATTCTATTATTGTTCTGTTTGCTTTGATTGTTCGGGGATTTAGATTGGTTTTTTTGGCCAGCTTTCAGCGTTGCTTAATGGAAGGTGTGACTAACGTACGTAAATATTCCAACCATGAAACTAAAAAAGAATAAAGTTTAGATGGTTAAACGTTTGCTTCAAACGAGTTTAAATCTTCTATTTAGCTAGTCAAAAAGGCCCAGTTTTCTCTTATATGTAAGTAACTAAAGAAAAGAAATAGAAATATAATGCGTTATTGTTAGTATGGTATTATAGAGTCAATGATTTAGAAGATTTAATTTCGTTCGAAATGAAATAGAATCAACAATGAAAGGAACCTGAATAGAACTACAATTTTAAAAATCTATCATTAATTAACGATCAAAATAATCCTGATACTCATAAAGAGAGAAAACACCTCTAAAAAACACGATGAAACGCCAAAACGTCAAAATCGTTTTACGCTTCCTTTTCAAAACAAGACTATAATTTCAAAAATTTACTGCTAACCAACGATCGATATAATCTTCTATACTAGCAATAAAGGACAACCCTAACGAACACGACGAAGCACCAGCAGACTCAAAAACCACCCTCTACCGTTCCTTTTCAACAGCCGAACTCGTTCGTAACAGGAACGGTTTCTCCAAACAGAAGCATAAAGCGTGCGTCATTAAACGCGATTCGACGACGTTCTACTCATTCAGTATCGTCGCGTGATTGACACGCATGGGGTCGAAAACGCATAACGGAAAGGGTAGAGGCAGCAACGGAAAAGACGAGACGGAGGGAGCGCGGCAGGGCGATCGGCAGACGCATACGATGAGTTATCGATTTCGGCTTCGATTGTCCGCTAACCCTCGTGGCCAGCGTTGCTCTCGGTTTTGTTGCCACCCCCGCGTGTTTCGGTGCAACCAGAGTCACCGTCGCAGCTATCAATAGCCTGCCCGGTGTCTTGTTAATGAATTCTCTCTCTGGTAACGCTCGGTAGCTCACGCTCTGTCTGCTTATCGATACGTCTCAAGTTGCGCGGAAAAATCGCTCGACTTACGCTTATGTTCGCATCAATATACGCTGAAATCATGCTAATCAACCCCGACATGAATATTACGACGTCATCACCTCTGTTTTATAGCTGACGCGATGATGTTTGGTACGTTGGCATAATGGAATAAAGTTGATAAAAGGTGACGAATAAAATATAAAATTGTAACGATGTAACGCGTGAATTTTTATTCCTAGAAGGAATCATTCGGAATTTCCGTGGTTTTCTATAGAAAATTCTTAAGATAACTGCAATGCCGTAATTTCCAATCCTGCAAGGATAGAATCTGCTCGCCAAATTCCATCGACAACGCTTCGACATTCCGCTGACAAACGTTCTATTATTATTTGCAGAAAGCACGGCGCGAATTTATTTATTAATCTCGCGCGCGACGTAATTAAAATGTGTTCTAGTCCCGGTCGATTGTAGCTGCTGAGAGCGATAAAATTCATATTTTACGCCTGTAATTGCATCGTTTAATTACGATAATAAATAACGAGCGGCATATTTCAGGCTGACACTCGAAAATGTCCATGCATGCGAAACCTTCTCTGCGCTCTTCTTTCACCCCCTTCCTCCCTCTCACTCTTTTTTCCTTTCTCTAAATGGATCGCGAATGGTTATAAATACACGAAATGATTTAGCGATATTACAATCGCTTTTATGCAGGTAATCAATTTCGATTCAACTTCTTGCTCTCCTTCTTCCTTCCCTTGCGACGCCAGTGCCGCGTTTTCCGTTAATGAATTCGCTACCAACGATCAGATATCTGCGTACCCGTTGGCAATGAATCGTTTCGTGAGCTCTTCCACGTATACACATAGATACATTGTGCACACATACACGCGTGTGCCGGCTCGTTTTCAACAACGATACCGGTCCTTACCGTTACTCCACACAGCGACCGATTAATCACGGATTATTCTTCGATTAGAGCTGATCCTCTCGATTAGTCGAAATTCTACTAATTACTCATTTACATAGTAAATGCACTGCTCGCGTGCTTCGTAGGAATTACTCGCAGCTGGAGACTAAATCTCTAAGGAGTTTACACCCAGGACAGGATTGACAGTCTCAGATGAGTACGATATGATCCAAGTATTATTAAAATAAACTGAATCGGCTTATTTGTTCGATAGTAGGTTGCGAGCATTGAAATTGATTTTTTCTTTTCATTTGGCGTTTCTCTTTGACGGTAATTCTGTCATGAATCGTTAAATCCAAGTATAATATCCAAGTATAATCCTTCGATTTGCAATCATTAAGCGCGTGTAAATGTTTTTGACAGGATTGATTTTTACTGATATCGAGAAAAAGATACAATTACCTTGTTGAAAATTAATGTTGGCTTTCATTCCTGATAAAAACATAATTATACACGCCGTTTTATATTTTTATGTACGATACGTGCTCTTCTTATATCGCTAACAAAGAACATTGAATTTAACAGCTGGAAAATTTAATTCTGAATATTTCTTGAATATATTTGGATAGAAAGTTGCGAGACGTTCAGTTTGAGTTCCGTGTTAAATTGATTTAAGTAGCGTGCGAGATTTGACGATTGAAACGTCTCGATTACGCGTAATGTGAAACGAATATGTCAAATTGTAAAGTATAAATAGGGACGCGATTGGTTTTTTACGCAATTCAGCGCCGGGATAAAAATCGTTCTACACGAAACAGCCATTAGACAGAATACAATTTTTAGGTGGAGTATTGGCCAATGCCGAGGGTTAATTTAGTTTTCATGCTGCGGAGTTGCGAATGCTTCCAGGCCATTAATTCTTTAATGGTCACGCCGGTGGTAATAATTGCGTATGGAAATTTGTTGTGTCAGCGTTCCACCACCGTCGAGAATATCGTATTACGCTAATTTTCATTTTATTAAAAGCCCCTCTTTCATTTCTTCTCAATTAATATCATACTCGTTTAATACAGACAGCTCATGGGCTTATACGAATACCTTAATATATATAGACGAAATTTACGATACGATTATCGATTAAGAAACGTACTTTACTAAGAAAATTATTAAACATGTATAGCACAGGTAATTTTATAATGGAAAGAGATTACCGAGGAGAGCACATTTTGTTTCCTTACTTACTTTACGATTTTAACTTCAATGTACTCACGTTTTATCGTAGAAACTGTTGCTGAATGTAATTGCAATGCATTAAAAGACATACCTGAAACAGAAAAAGAAACATTTTCTTTAAATGCTGTATCAAATATTATGATACAACATAGATGAACAAATCAACGTTGCAATATTTTCATAACCAGACTGCCAATATTTACGCATTTATGACAAACTAAATAAAAATGTATAAAATGCACGTGTTCTTCGAAAATATATAAAATATCTCAAAATAGGTGAAATCGAATATGTATTTAAACGCTACCCTTTCAATTATGTTGATAAGAATATTCACAATATACCGTCTAAACTACAATCCAAAAATGAACTGTTTCAAATATTTCACGGATCTTCGCGATATTACAAACGATTCGACACAACGTATACATCCCGCAATACTTTCATACTCGTCGAAATAAATTCTTGGCCGAGCATTGTTCCCATTTTTCTCGGCAATCGCGAGTCACCTTTTCATCGCGTAGCTACGGACTAAGTCAGGTCTTCTAAGAATTGTTAAGCACAGCCTTAGCGGTGGGCGTTGACTTTCGAGGCCGACTACGGTGGACGTATGCATTAACAACTACTACAGGAGGGATCCTGAAAGGACGAAGAAAGAGGAACGAACCGAACGAGGCAAAGGGGAGGGAACGGAGAAAGCCCAGACAGGGTTAAAGTCCCCGCTCGGGAACTGTAGGGCAGTGCCGTAACCACAGCTTGATAAATTACAGTATTTTTCGATACCCCCGCAGGAAAAAGAAGAGACCGGCGTCGAATATGAGTGGCGCCCTTAATGGAATCCGACGGATTACACCGTCGAAAGGAACGATTTCTCTTGCGCACCGCGCCCTGCTGTGTTCCTTTTTTATCGAGTATAATCTCAATTTGGCAAGGATCTTCGTAGCCTATGATCTTTTTTTCTCTTCCCTTTTCTTTCTCTTGCTTCTTGCTTATTCGACCATAGATCCGACTATTACGCTCTGCCTTTAATGAATGACCATAACGTTTGTTGGTACTTTGGTGTCGCTTCGAAGAATCATATGGAAATTTCATTTTGTGTCGATTTAAGTTGCGCGTGACATTAATTTTCTGCGTTGTTTAATTTGGAATAACACAGCACAGAATATCGACTAAAGTGAACTTAAAGAAAAACGAATGATGAAAGATCTATACTTGCAATCTGTTTTAAATTCTAACATAAATACTTCCTACTTTATACGTATTATACAACTTATAAAAAGGTACAAGTGTATATTATTGTAGTATCGTGGACAAAAGGCCTAAGAGATATCGAGCGAACTATAAACAATGTCGCGAGAGAGCCGAAGTGCCGACAGGCTCAACAATGTATTGTTGGTCCTTCAATCGAATAGTTTCGCGGAAAAGGCCTGCGTGACCCTGGCCACGAGCGGTTGCGGAACACGTGCGTGGTGGGGTTAAGACATAAGACAAAGGGATGCTAAGGGAGAAAGACGAATTAATAGTCAGTGTTAGTTGAGAAGTCGGAGAGTGTGAGTTGAGAAGCCAGAGAATGTGAATGGAGAAGTCAGGGAGATAGTGTTGCTAGCGCTGTCGAGAGAGTGTGGTCCGCGTGAGAGAGAGCGTTGAATCCGTGGTGACGAGAGTTGCAAATTAACTATCTAGTTGTTTTAATTATAATACGTTATTATGATTAGTTTACGTTAAACAATCATCGTTTCCTGTTTAACCCACATCTGTTTAATCCATTTATTATACATAAACTAATTGTAGTAAAGATCCTACATTATAATATAACCTGATAGCTTCCAGCAAACAAGTATCATATCAATTCTCCTAACATTCTTTAAAAATACAAAGAACTACTTCTCTTCAAACCTACAATAAAAGAGTTCTCAAACAAATCAAGATAACACGATACCAGTATACCCTAAGAAAGAGAAGAACTTGGAAGAACCATTAACGAACAGTGAGCAAACCTACGTGACACGAATCTGGTTCAAACCAAAGTCTTGATAAGATTTTTCAGCAGAACCAAAGAAATTTGTCCTTTGAAAAAAGACGAAAAGGAAGGAAAAAAGACAGGTCCTTTGCTATGGAGCACCGTGTCACAGGATAGCCTAAGGAAGACAGAGGCGGCGAAGAACTATTAGGGTGACACATCACGCGGTGGTCTTATCTTTGGAAGGATCTTCGTTCTTCGTCGGGTGCTCGCATTAGGGTGATGCTCGTGGTATTGTTCGACCTTGTCGACGCCGATGATGGCAAGCCTTATCTCGGTGGACGCGCGTGACTGGTCTCTGACAGAAGACAGGGGGTTGCTTTTGCAGCCTCGGGAAGTCTGACGTGGCGTGTTCACGCCGAAAATGCAGAAACGTTGCAGATAACAAACGGAGACGCGTGCACTGAATGAGAGGGGGGGAAGAAGAAGGAAGGACGAGATTACGTAAATAACGAAAAGGAAGAGAAAGGTCGCAGAGCACGATGGGAAAAAGCTGAAAATCACGGAATGAGATGATGCGGTAATTATTGTGTGTTTTTAAAGAGACGTGCAAGTTAGAGAATGTAGACAAATGTTATTTCCGAATTAGGAGAGACGTTAGAAGTGGAAGATAGAAACGAGAAAATTTGATTATCCGCTTGAATCAAGCAATGTCTGATATGGTATTTTACATGGTGTTTGATATTAATCTGCCATTGCAAATTAGAAAAGTGTACACTTGCTGATTGTGAGTTGTGAGAAGAAAGCGATTTTAGGTTGCAGGAGATTGAGATTGAAATGTGAATGTTAGACAAGGATCACGTGCATTCTTTCTAATGAAGATGGTAAGGACGTGTTGAATAATATCAAATTACTCGGTGTAGAGCTTTAACAATATTTATTTCGATGTCGAGAGTGCGCCGTTTTAGATCGTAACGAACGCCCGTCGAGCTCGAACGATGACGATACAGAAGTGATACAAACTTACTATGACTATCTGTCTGATGGACTAATGGTGTAACTATCAGCAACTATCGTGAACTGCTATCAGCTATCGACTATCCCGAGCTTTTCCTCGTTTCCCTTTTTATAGGGTGCCGAGGTTCTCAGAAGAGAGAGTTTTCTTCCGAGGTGGGGATGGAAAATCCCGTAGGAGATAAAACGATAAATTTTCTTTTCGAAGGCCCATGGGTTTTTTAATAAGTCCCAGGATTTATTCTTTTATGACGTCCTATCCTCGGACGTCGTTTCGCGGGCCATGTGGCCAACACATGTGTTTCAACCCTGGAATTTTCTCTACAGCCATGGGCCGCTACAAAGCCGTACGATTTTTTATGCATCGATTAACGAGTCATTGCTAGGTAATGTTAAACGCGTATATGAATTAGACGTGACATGATAGTGCTATTGTTCCCTAAGAATTGCACTTGTATATGGCCAACGTCTATTATTGAATTAAAGGGACTCGTATGGAGATAACGAAGAGTCGTATAAAAATCAAGAAAAGCCCCATATTTGCATTCAAGGCATATTTTCCGCCACTGATAACTATTTCACAAAAATTCTTTCCGATCTAAACTACCAAATATTCTTCCATTGATATCTCACTTCACGCTTAAAAATACAGACAATACCAAAACAATCTCACAACCTTCCGGTCATTTCTTCTGATCCAACAAACCCCATCTCCTTCCATAGAAGGTAAAATATAAAGCTCAATGAACTAGAGAAGACGAAAGGAAGAAGGCAGAAACAATGAAACAAAGAGAAAGAGAGAGAGAGAGAGACAGAGAAACGGGAGAAACGGAAGAAAAAGAATTCGAAGATGTGGTGTCGGATAGTAGCAGGTAAGAAGGAGTAAAGGACGAGGTGCGAGAGCGAAGTGGATCGCAGAAAACGCGAGAGGGGAACGGAGAAAATAGAGGAACAGAGGACGTAGAGGGTGGAAGAGGGTGGAAACGTCTGATAACGGTTCTCGTCTCGCCGACAACCGGCGCCGGTCGCACGGCGTATAAAACACCCTCGCGCCTCGATGCATCGATGCTGCGACTGCAATTTCCACCTCTGCCGGCGAGTCGATGCCAGTTTTCCGTGCTTTCTCAATGGCGATTCAGATAGCCGCTCGTCCTCCACGATTCGTCCCGCGATTGACGTGTCATTCCGTTACGTAGGTGTGAGGGAGGTAGCGCAGACGATAAACAATAACCTCGCTGCGCAATGGAACGAGGAAAGTGAAGTCACTGAGAACTGATAGCTTCTCGAAAGTTAAGAATTTAAGGAGAAAGCGTTTTCTCGCGTTTATTTATTGCTACACGAGATTACTTCGCGAATCGCTTCGACGCTTTAACGACAATTGGCGATCTATGTGAAGTAACGTGTGCACGCGAGATATAAATATTAGGTTGTTCGAATAGTTTCTTTCGTTTTATGAGGATATAATAGACGCACAACGTTTTTTGTTTTATATTATTTTGTCGAATTACGTACGATCCATTTTGTTCTGTTGAGATAAACACCGCGACATTTCACAAATTTCGTTTCACGTTTGTATGATGGTGTATTGTTGTAAAAAACACGTTCGCGAAAGAAAGACACTTTCCAGACCAAGCAGTACACGCTTTCGTCAATGTCAGATGAATAACGTAGAAATAATAATCAGAGTTTCTTATATCCGTATATCTTTATATAATTCTATATTTAATATACGAAGATCGCAGGAGAAAAATGTAGTAAGTGCATCTTTCGAAACGAAAAACGAAACGCAATTTTTATAATACGGGATTCATTGACAACATGTCCGACTTGGAAGCTGCTCTTCTATAAAAGTGTCTCTAGTTATTCGCTTACGATTTTCATTCTCTTTGGTATCTTCATAACGATATACCTTCGTTAATTTATAAAATTCAATCTGAATAAAAGCAATCACAATGAAAGCTCTCTGTTAATAAAGCATCGGTGCTGCACGCGTTAAAACCTTACGTTCTGCAATGCTACAACATAGAAAACCAGAAATCTTATAAAAATATACGTATACACATTGATAAACGTACGTGTTGATTAATCGTACAGCAATACCTCGAACTAACTCAAGCTTATCCCAATTCTCCATCGTGGACATTGGAGCCGAGTAAAAGTCGTACACAAATCGTTTCTACCGTCGCGAAATTAACACCGAAGGTCCACGACCCCAAGTTGTGCCGCTGATAGCCAAACATAAAGCGTTAATCGGAGCCGAAGGAATTCATTTTACGAAACCGATGATGCCGAACGTCCCGACGCCGCGACGCCTGCACGTTCCGCCTGGACGTCGAAGTTCCGTCAATTAAAATCTCTTTGGAGTCTTTTTTAGGGCGGCTCACCAGCATCAAGGAAGGGCGGGCTAATGAATTCTGGCAGAGGGTGTCGGGACGTAAAGCCGGTTTCCAACGTAAACGCGCGGGATATCGAACAGAGAAAGAGAAAGGACGGGAGATAAAGAGAAAGAAGAGAGAGAGAGAGGGGGGAAGAGAGAGGAGTGGAAGGCGTTGGTACAGGGATTCCTGGTGTACGGTACACCCGGCAGACAGGATCGATGCTTCCTGTCTGCTCGAGAGCCTTTAAGCAACGAGTCATTGACTGGCTACGCGTTTGTCAAGGCAATGAACTGGAAATTTTCGCACTTGCGTTTTAAGGTCGACGCTGGTAGGGACGGGCTAGGTCGTGTTCTTGTAGCGATCACGAAGAATTGCCCTGGAATGATGCTAGAAGGAAAGCGCTTTGGCTCCGTCGATCGATCTCTCGAGTACCGAAAGACGCAATTTTATGTATGGAATTTGGTAGTGTTTATATATATACACATACTTGGAAGATTTAGAAAAATTTGGAATTTTAGAATAAGAAATAGTCTCATAAAATAAAAAGCACACGTAGCATAAAAAAGTGTTATTCTATATAAAAAGAATTGATCAACCCTATAATTATTTATTATTTCGAATTATGATAGAATCATGGAAAGTGAGAATTCGAATTAACAATTCCTAGATATCGTAAATATACAAATACGTAACTATAACAACTCGGTAGATACATACGATGTTCAAAGAAACTTCCTTAGCGTCTGACTACGTACGTCGCATCTCGTAGGTAGAACTTTATTAAAAAAAGGTTATTTATACAGGCTGTTCCAGTCTTCATCCTATAGCCTATGGAGCCTATAGGTCAAGATAAGAAAATGATATCATATAAACATATGTCGTTGGAAGCTTTTTTAAAATGTTATTGCAAAAAGAAAAATAACATAAGAAAGGAGTGATAACGAACGCGCGTTACTACGGTACAAAATATGAATAGGTTAGACATATTTACATGTAATAGGGGTCAGAAGGTATCATAATATTTCTATGGTTTCAACTACAACTCCATTTCAGAATGTTCAGCATTCCTGTCAATACGAGATTGGCAGCGGCAAAAGATAAAATTTATTACTCTTTGAAGTTCTCGTTTGTAACTCGTTTTGGAGTTGGAGATGCATATATGCGTAGATGCATATATTATGATACATATTATACCTTCTGACTACTAGATGTAAATATGTAAATGTAAATATGTCTGACTTATTCATACTTTGTACCATAGTATGCTCGTCCGTTCCCGTTCATTTAGTGTATCGCTTTTTTGTTAGAACTCTTCAGCAATGCTTCCAATGGCATATGTTTACATGATTTTTTTATCCTGACCTATAGAATACACAAAAATTAGAACACACATATGGCATTTCAAACATTAACGCATTAGATCGATTTACGTCGATACGCGTATCGACATTATTCTTCTAAATATCTTCTTTTATATTCTATTCCGTGTCCTGGACATTTTTCGAGTAAAAACGAGAAAAAGATATCTTTCTCGATATTCGTCGCGCAAATGCTCCCGCATCGAACGTATTAAACAAAAGAGGTAATTTTTTACCTTAAAAATGTCTGTATAATAAAATCTACTGATAAAGTCATCGATCAATATATTATATTTTCTAACGGTGTTCACAACTTTTTGACAAGATGTAGAAAATGAACGAGCCGTTGTCGTTGAGGCAGAGATCAGAGAATTTCAGGAAGGGACGTGGTCGAGGACGAAGGGTGGAAAGATCGCGGTTCGAGGGGGTTGATTTATGGAAATTCGGTGGCCCGGTTGAAAGCACGCCGCGGCTTGTTGCGAGCAAAGAGGGCTGGGGTTGTGAAAAACATTGGCGAAGCGAGGGCCGATGTGAGCCGATCTTTGATCTCCGATTTCGAGGGCAGAACGAGGCGCGAACCGCCCCGCTTTGCTATTGTTACACGGGTAGCTTATTGATATACTTTCATCGAGAGATTATCTGCATTCTAAACGATCTGCTACGAGATCAAAGGAATCGCGTTGTTTTCCAGAATTTGTTAAGCGAAGTGGATCCCATTACTCGCGTTAATAAGCGAACCTTCAAAGACGATCCACGGGATGGTACACGTCGCTCCCGTTATTCGATAGTCGAGCTTAATCTACGTAATTGAATTGCCTGAAACGGATGTTGTTCTAAGGAAACTAATGTTGCACAGAATTGTGAGAATTTCGTCGGAGAACCGAGGAAGAAATTGTTTCTTAAAATGTGTTTGAGAGAATTTTTCTTGCTTGTTACAGTGATAAGTAAATGTATAGCTGTGTAGGAAATGTATACGCAAGCAATTAAACTGAAAATTTTGCTAGCATTGGTATACTGCATTCAGTTGTATAGTATAGATAAATACACTTACTAGACAGAAGTAGTACCTAAACATGTTTTTATATTTAATATTATATATTGTATTTTATATTTTATGTTAAACATACTTTCTAAAGTATGGAGAATTTATCTAATTTCTAATTTCTCCGCTAAAACCTTACATAAGCGATGCACTGGTTCAGTATACCCTCGCGAAATGTACAGTGGCTACAAAAAGTATTTGCATATATCCTTATCTTCAGCGCAGTGTTTAAAAAAGAAAACGTAATCTACATTTCGTTTTCATAGCATCTATTTCATAGCATGTAGCGTACTAGTCATGATATAAACGTACTATTAAATGATAGCAAAGTTAATATACGTGGACTTAATTAAATAGGATATGAATAGTCTCGTAACTACTGTGGTGTGCAAATATTTTACTTTTACCACTGTATTTACTAATTTCATTATTAGTAATATTTGCTAATGTGACACACATACATATATACATTCTAATCAAACAATACCATATGATTGTATCTTTAAACGATTAATTATCTCACATAATTATACAATCGAATTCTCTGGGAAATTCCCAGTAACATGTGTCACGTATGACAGGCAATTTTCACGTCTTCTCTGGAATCCCTCGGACCCGTGAAGAGCCTTTCAACGTTAATTAGAATATAATGGAGCCTCTTCCGTTCTCTTTGGTGGTCACATCTTTGTGACAGATCAGAATAATGCAGACCTGTGCTCGCGTCTGCCAAAATTGTCTAAAGAGCCTGTACGTGTCTCTATAAATGTTAATTAACAATAATTACGGGACACCCAACCTGTTTAACGTTCCTGGCAACCGTAGTCCGGCCTCTAGATGCTATTGGCACAGGCTGCTGCGTGTCTGACGCTGTTAGGCAGCTTTCTACGTCAACGTGGACGAACGTAACAATGAGAAATTACCCGGAATTCGGGCAAAAGCCTCCGTGTCAGTCTCATTCGTCATTCGCCCCTTTGTTTTTACGCTTTCTGCTCTCGTCTTTCATTTTTCGATTGAATATTTGACTATCTTGAATTAGTGATCTTGATTAGTGAAAGATGGTCAATAAAAGTGAAATGTTCGTCGAAGAAACAGAAGTATGCTTCGTCAACTAAGATAAATGCAAGAAAATATCAAGATTTATTTATATCTTTACGTTTAGAAAAAATTCTGAGAAATTTAGTTTCCAACTAAAAATATGTAATGCTTCGCGAGAGTATGTTTTGTCATATCGCCTAATTAAAATAAATATCAGGGAATATGAAAACATGAAGAATTCGACAAATATTACGTTTGCCTAATTCGATAATCCAATACATTAATATATTCTTTTCGTCTGGGTTTAAATTTCTACGTTCAGGAAGTACAAAACGCTCAGTTTTCTTCGGACATAGATCGTGTTAAATTGACCGAGGAGCTGTACGAGATTGCATGTAGTGTCTACATGCAATCTCTACATTGTACTTACGCAACGAGTTTCGATGGAAACCGATAGCGAAAGATACCGATCGAATAACCATTACAGTTATTAGTAAAAGTCCGAAATCTATGTAACGAGATAAACAGTAGAATGATCTCGAGAATCAGCGAAAGTGTTGTTACGAAATCAATTAGGTGCATTACGGGATCCGGTCGCCAGTCCCTAGCAAGGCAGAACGAAAACGACAGAAACAGAACGAGTAAACGCTGACTAATCTCGTACAATGCTTCCCGAGAATAAATAAACGCGTATTCCATCGGGTTAGGAATCGTGTTTCGCGAAACAAGCCGCTCGATTACGATCAGCCGCTGGTAAGTCGAGAACTCCGGGGAAAATAGGTGTTAAATACCGCATGTAACAGGTTTCACGACAGTCTGGCGTGCTATCGCTCCTTCGGAAACGTTCTTGATCTTCTGTTTTTTCGTAAAAAAGGAAAATAACACGTGTATCCCTGTATCTTGTGTACGATCGGCTCGAAGATTTACTACATCCAGCGAATAATAATCGTGTTACGGTACTTGTCGTTTTTATAAAATATAATGATGCGTATCAATCGTTACTTAACCCCTGTAACCTTTCTAGGCCGATCCCTACTTCGTATATTTTTATATACCCATATCGATTATTAACCACTCGCAATAAAGCGACATGCGTGTTTCGCGTTACGTTTTTTAGAAAAGGATCTTCCGACGCGATTGTCTGTTGTACGCAAAAAAGAAAATTAATTAAACAGATGAGACTTAATTTTTCCAATATTACGAGATTTTAATCAGCCATTGAAAATTTCTACAGTTGAAAGGTCTCTACTATTATTCTATATGTTAGATCTTTAACCTGATGCGCGCGTAGCTAAAGAATCTTTAAGTGAAATTTTCTCAGAAATAAACATTTCTAACAAAAATGTTAGTCTATGCGTTCTAACCATTTTCGCACGTAGAATTACTTCCCACTTTTAGTTGCACTACTCGTTAAGATTCTTACTCTATGTACAGCACAAATTTCTTTAGACTTCTCGGCGTGATACCAACCGACATAGCAGCACAGGTAATGGAATACTTCTAGAAACAACGATAGAATTCACGCAACACACAAAATCCACCATTCGATACAAAGAAACATAAATTCCACCTCGTTCAATCGTAACAATTTTCCTGAAACGAGTTACGAAATTCATGCTTCGAATAGTTCAACTACCGTGTCGAAACAAAATCGCTCTGGATTGTTTATGAAATTGTTCGGGTGTGCCCATTAGTAATTAGCAGGCATCATTCACCAGGCCGGGATATTTTCAAGCTCGCATTTGGAAACTCGCTTGAGCCAGTAGCAACGCGGCCCCGTAGGAACAGCCGTAATTAGTCGACCCTTTGAGGTTTCAGACCCTCTTTCGAGCATCGATATCAGTAGTATAGCGCATGAGAATCGTTGGTATTCGCCCTCTTCTTTGCACGTGGGACAAAGCACGAGGAAGGGTGACCGATGGAAACAACGCGGCCGGGTTTGTTGGCGCGTGCTTCCACGAAAACTGTCCCAAAGTTGCCGAACTATTATTGCTATATTCAAATGTGTCCTGATTGGAATGTATTCCCAGGTCGTCCGCCCTGTCTTCTGCCCAAAAAGATATGTTTTCGTACGAATATCGAAGCAGCTTTGACAAATTATTATTTCCACCACGAGTTATTCCTGAATAATAATATTTCGTATGATTTGAAAAGAAGATTGGGAAAAAGATCGAAAATATGAAATTACATATACAACTTCTTCTTGCATTAACTCGAAGTTAGAATAGTAATTGAGAGTTGAGAGATGAAAAGGTAACTTTGCAAGATTGAACGTGTTGGGTAATGATACATCAAATGTTTAAAGGATTAGTCATTGATAAAAGTCCTCTGCAGATTTCCTGGCAAACCTATTTACGAACATAGACTTCTGCGAACGCCTTCAGTAGAGAAATCGGGACTCGCGTTTAGAAATAGATCGGTCTTGAGAATCAGGAGTAGAAGTTTCCGATCGTGACGACTTCACGCGTTCTAACTGTACTTTCGTAACTTCTAGAACTTAGATCTTTTGCAACTTCTGTTGCAATGTCAATATTTATCTTTACCAATTTTAACTCTACTATTCTTACTTCTTTGTGTTTTCATCTCCTTAGATGTTTTCTGTTTTTGGAACACTTTGCTCGAAAAAAGTATGAAATACAGAAAAGATAGAGATACTATTATATCAAACGCAAGTAATCAAATATTTTATATTTAAAAACTACCTATATTTTAATAATATCTATTAAAACTTAATATCCATTTCGAAGTTTATAAACCTGAAAAGAGCAAGATTAAAAATTATGTTTTCCATCGTCTGTACCTAAAATCTCTATATCAACCACTCACGAATGTATAAATTTTCATACCATTCAAATTCCTAAATTAGGAGGAAAGAAAAAAGAAAATTTGAATATATCTGAATTAATCTTTGCTCTGAAATCCGATTAATGAGACAGCTGTTACCGGAGCTGCAAAAATGACTAACGTAGACGAACGTAAACGACGCGTGAGAATAATTTATGCGTCGCCGTTTCCAGCGCAAATTACTCGCTTCCAGCGAAAAGTATGGCCCAAGGAAATTGCTCGTCGTTTCACGCCGACATAATCTTAATACCACCGAGAGAGATTACGCCAATCTCGACGACCGTGGAAATCGCCCAATTATAAGACAACAAGATTTTCTAATATCAGCATCGAAGAACGAGGAGCAAACTTCTGTTAACCGCCTACTACGGTGTGTAACACAGGATTTCTTTCTAAACGATCGCGTCTACCTAACCCGTAATCGGATCAAGGGATAATTTTCTCGTCGCTTAGGTAACCTTCCATTTTCCAACGTGCGACCTTTTTCCAGCGGACAGGAATTATTAACGTTGCGGATTTCATCGTTCTATAGATATCATTTTCCGCGTGCTGCTGCTCATACAAGCCGTCTCTGGTGCCTAGCGCACTTTCAACGGGTAAAGTTGCATCAGTGACGCGCAACTTTGCCTTACGTTCATTGAATTACATTGAATTCTAAATAAATCTTCAATGCTAATCAATTGTTAAATGATAAAATTTAACGTAGAATCATTTACAGCCTACTCATTATTTTGATTAATATCAGAAAATTCGACAAAACGGAATGGTACTGTTTATCTTGGAAAATTTCAGAATCTGGATTTTTCTTATAGTTTTTATTTTATCACTGAACTACAGATTTTGATGCAATTATGGAACATTTAAAAGTACAAAAATGCACAGGATACACATAAAACGGAAAAGTATGTAAAACGCTCAAAATATAGTAGTCGTTATAATAATTGTATACCTAAGTTCGATAAAATATACATGAAATCGAAATACTTAAAAAATAAAAATATTGATATTAATAACGATAAGGATAAAAATATGAATTTACAGAAATATCAAGTGGTTCGTAAATTGCAGTATCATTAGTTTCATATTTCTTGAAAAAAACGCTAACTTTTATGGACGTAAAGTGCTAGAATTGGTAGTATCGCCACGTTTCAACGTATATTCTTTTCGCTTTTTAAATTCTTTAGCGATATTATGTACTTATACGTATAATTTTAATTTCCTCCCGCGGTATAATAAGATCAATGAAAATGGTTCAGTACCGAGGTTAATAGCTCGACTATTTTTCCTACGAGCAAGTTAAGAGCCCCTGGCTGGAATATGCACTTTAACCGATAAAAAATTTGTGCACCACTGCACTAGATTGTGCCCGCACGCGTACCCGTACACATACGAGCTATTATTAGCCAACCACCTGTGCGACCTGAGGCAATTGCTCTCGTACAATCGACTGCATATGTACCAGACCCGAGGGCCAGGATCGAGTCGCAGCAGGAAGCATTTGCGAACCTAATTGTCTGCCGCAGAACGCACTCGAAGTCCTTCTTCCCATGATAATATATCTACGATCTTTCGCATTAAAGATTTAGGTATGCTCCTAACACGTTTAAAAAATGAACAAGATATATCAACGTACTAATGTATCGTATCAGGGATTAAATATTGCAGGAAAAATATATGAATCATAAATTAGAAAATTTACATCGTAGTACAGAGGTCGTTGAAAGATATTTTCAAGTCGTGTTACTCTTTCTTCTTTTTTAACTTAAATAAGTTTAGGTAATTGGTAAAGATAGAAGAACGTGTTATCTTATTTATTATCCTACATGACGAACAAAATGATATGATAAATGCAACGTATATTTTAGAGAATCCAGATGAACTATACAAAACATGTATAGGAGACCTTCAGTCATGTTCATCGAAAATCCTAAATAGCAACCTAGATCGATCCTTCAGAAGTTAGTCACTTGGTTTAAAATTCAAATGTTCACTTTACAATGACATACTGAACATTTCTGCCTGTCTGATAGACTGACCACCGTACGAGTTTAATTATCTTAAAAAAGTGTAAACGAAAAATTGTTTTTTAAAGAAGAACTGAAACTTGATTTACAATTTCCTCATAGACCGCTTTTCGAAAATTATTCATATGGATTATCATTAATCGTAGAAGCATAATAAACAGAAGCTGGTCGAACAAAAATCATAAAGCTTCGACGAATCGATATTTTATCGATTAACTTTGTACGCGGATTATTTATTAGTCGGAGCAACTGAACCGTAGAGAATCAAAATTCATAATGAAGTTACTGCGACGGAACAGCCGTGAATGTCTCTCGAAAGGAAAATTTATCCGCGTACAGTCTTGTTCCGAGTTGAAGTAACCTGTTCTCGACCAGTGTCCATAAATTTTCTCGATTAATTCGAGCGAATCCGGTCTGATGTTGCGATTAAAAACCTCTGAGCAAATCGAATCTCTCCGACGAGATTCTGTAACATCGCGAATTAATTCGTAGAATTATCGGTCGTGTTTTGCAATATGGACGAGTTACGAATAAATTTGTTCACGACAATCGACTCTAGAATATAGCGAATTAAAATAACTTTGAGTTACGTATCCTGGTATCTGAATCGTATAAACGACAGGGATCTGTTTGAAAAAATGATGACTGGTAATATTTTGAAAATGTTGAAGAGGATAAAGAAACACACGTTCAACTCTAAAATCAAATAAAAAGATAATTTTAGAATCTCCTTAACATGCAACTTCCTATTTGATAATATGCTGAGTTTTAAAACTGTTCCCTTTAAAAAATAGAAAATGTAGCTTATCATCTTCCTCCTCTCTTTGTCTTGGTATATCTTCACCTAATATACGATGACCAATATACAACTGACTGATTCTCATTGTTAATAACTTACAAATAAAGTAAGAAACAACAGTCGCTTTAATATAAGTCATTTGTTAACACCTACTTGGAAATTGTGTATGGAATATCAGAAAGATGTCCGCCTCTAGTCACTGTCGCAACTTTCATTACATTTTCATACGTTTCGGGTGGTTTCATTACATTTTCAGGTAGAAAATTCTTTCAACTATTTAATTGCGTTTGGTTTATCGACATGTGTTTTACTATTAAGAAAACCCCATAAGAAGAAGTCCGGTGCAGTTAAATCAGACGATCTATGTAGTTAGATAATATCGCCGAAACAAATCGATAGCTTGACGTAATTTACGTAAGGTCGCCATCATCGGTGAATTTCTTTGACAAAATGTTCTAACAATTTTTGCTCGCTCCTGGACTGTATAACGCTTCATGATTAGTTTGCTGTGGATCCATAAAACAATTCCTAAATTGGAACAAAAGATGATGCATCGTTTCGGAATGGCGAAACCTTGAAATTCGGCTACATATTGTCCATCGTGTACATAGGTAGAAAACTGCATCATTTATGAGATAACGTAATATTTCATAGAATGTGAAAATAATAAAATAATCTCTCAAACAGGCACTCTCGAGTTATTAAACTTTCATAAACACTCTCGGATTCCGCTAAACTTATTTTGTCAAAGTTAGTCTCGAAACCAAGAACGCTTCGAATCGAATCGAAAAGCTCGTTTCTTTTTCTCTAAAAACTTTCGACATCAGTTTCCCTTGAAAATTCTGTTTCTTCGAGCTACGAATTCCTAAATTCAGGTTACGCATCCCTCCAGGACTATTTCTTTCGTAACAGGTCCTAGTTTGATTCGACGATTAAAGAGCTTGATCCCGAAACGATCGTCTTAAATGAACACTGACAGCTTCAGGACACCGGTCGATGTTCAAGCATCCATTTCATGTGATTCGATGCAAATTCGAACGTGAAACTCTGCAGGAGGGTGAGCCAATGTATTCGTCCGAGTTCCCCGCGGCGCTGCTTGCGACAGGAATAGCGATAGAACGACGAGTAATTAGGCTAATCAATCGAATTGCATCGGCCTCGTACACGTGTACGTTTGCCGATACGTCCCTGCACGACGTGGATTCATGACTATCGCCACGGACTTCAAAGGGTCCACCGTGCAACTGTGTGCTAACTTTTCCATCACTATCAACATAAGCACAGTTGCTGTCAAGTAACTGAAATCGCCTTGACGACGTATTGTAAATGCGAGGAAGTGCTTGATGATTTATTATTTGCCTTTGCAAACGCGTATGATTATCAAATAGCCGGATAAGTTTCTTTCAAATTATACGATCGTGTAAGCTCGTTGATATATATATATTAGATTGTCAAAAAATGGATTTTACCTTGTAAAAAAATTTTTCGTCTTTTTTGGTAACGTATAATAACGCATAATTTTTACAGATTTACAAAGTTTCTACCTAAAATAAGGCTATGCTATATTCGATTAATGCCACAGGTAGAGTTGAACGCATCAGCTAAGACACAAATTTCCGTTTTTGTTCTTCATGGATGAAATTCAAACCTGTCTCTTTAAAAAGAGAAACCTGTTTTGCTTCAACGAATTTTAAATGTTTCTTCTTAATTGCCTTTAGCATCAAACTAGGACCAGAATTTCTTCTAATATTTCTTTATATGTTAGAAGCTCATAAAAAATGCTCAACAATAGTTAAACCTTCCTTAACTTTCACTGCGAATCTTCAGAACAATCCATAACAGAGGAATGTACATATCTCGATATTCTTATTGCGGCAACTTTTGTTTCCACCGATCGAACTCAATCGCAAACTCCATTTCATTGCATCTAAAACGGAGGTTTCGTCGTAGAAAAGGCGAAAATGGATCCGTTTGCGTTCCGGCGGGAAGTTTCGTCGCTCGTTTCGAATTCATGCCACGACGGTTAACACCATGATTTAACCATTTATTAGTGAAATTACGTTTGCCGTGCAACGTGGCGGGTATTCCACCCTCGCCAGGGTGGAAGCTACATGTGGATCGCTGTGTGCCTATCGTTTTCGGCAAACAAGCGATTTGGTCGTCGGCGCGGCATCCTTTGAAGTCTATGACTGTGCTCCCATCAAGGCCGTGTCTGCCATATTTCACGTGGAAAACGATACCAGGCTCGATTTTCGCGTGTCCTTCGCGTACGGACATATCTCTCTAATTACTAGAGGCGCCATAATTAAATTTAGGAGGTCGTGCTCTGCGTATCATCGCTCTTCGCGTGCTTCGTTAGGCGCCTAATACCTCTCTGCATTCAATTTTTGAATATTTGCATATTAGAGAAAATTTTATTCCTTTCTGTCTATTCTAGTAGCTTTTCCGTTTCACTTCCTCCTCTTTTACTTGCTTATTTGTTTAGCGATGATTTTTCTAATTTGTGCTAGTCACCCACAAACGTGTTGTGCATCTTACAAAAAGGTAGTTTTTATTCAAATAAAGCATATATATAACACTCGTCCATAGAATCTAAGAATCTCTACATTTTTCACCGAAAAATTGTCCATCCGTAGACTAGTGTAACTGTCTGAAAAAAAATCCAACATTTTACCTGAGATTCCAAACTATGATATATTTACTTTCGCAACTCCAAATTGAAGCCTTTCGAAAACGCTTTCGCGTTTAAAAATGAAATAAAGAACTGAAGATGTCTCTGTTCTAAATAAATTTTTATGAATTCAGAATTTACAAAATTTTATACAAAGAGAATTCGATATATAAAACTACAATAACACGAACCGTGTTACCTCCATCGTTACATTTATATCGCGAATATATAAGTTTCCTTAATAAAGAAACGAAGAAATCGCCATCACTGAGTTGTAGCGTTAAAACCTAATTAAAATCCAGTCGATACGATCGAGGGAAAAGGGAAAGTGGTAGGCTCGGCTTAATTTAATCTTCGCTTCGATCTGAAATGGAGCAACGAGCCTCGCTAGACGCAACACGCACACTGATTATCGCAAGCGAGATTATCGGGTACGCCTTTCGTTTGCAAAATAGCCACTGGCTGGTCGATAATGGGACAGAGATAACCAGGAGTACCGGGGCAAGTGTCGTCGGCTGAAGATAACATTCCTAGAGTTCAGGTAGCGCTCGTGAGTGCTGAGTTAACGTGTCAACCGGTAATGAAACGGTTACTCTCACAATTCTAGCAAAAATGTTTCTCTTAGATCTTTCCCTTGTAAACGTCGTGAAATAATTTCAGATAAAGCAATGATGTCCGTGATATTTATACCCAAATTTTTAATCTTCAAATTACAGTTAGTTTACCGCAGATTCTACGTTTTGTTTTCTATGCAATTGGTTCGTATTTTCCAATCTTTTTTGTTGAAATTTATCTTAACGAGTTTTATTGAATTTGGGAAATTTCCCGAGATATCATTTCTCTTCACCGTATTTAATTTTTTTTAAATCGATATTACGAGAGTTGGAGGGTTAATAAATGAAGCGAAATCTGTCTTTTACGTTCATAAAACACAAATCCGAAATTTTGCGAGATATCGAAACTCCTGAAACCCGGACGTTTATTCCCTTTCTCCGAAAGAGCATCTGTTTTGTCAGAAATTCAAGTTCGAGGAAATTCTGTACCGAAAAAATATGAAATCATATCAATTGCAGAAAGCCTAAAGTTTAAACAAGCTGCATTCGATTACTATTATAATAGCTAAATAAAAATAAATTTACGTCGTCACAATACCTTTGTATATTATTTATACAAATTATTATCTACCTGATAGTTTCGAGAGTTTCGAACCACGAAAGAGTTATACATTTCCTGGTTGATAATCGTTTAGGACAAAAAATTGATGGCGATATAAAAATCCTTGCTGGCTCTAAAATAGTCCCCTATCAGTGGAGATACACCTGCGTATCACTGGTGTAATTATTTCTAATTAGCAGCAGTGATACGCGTGATCCTCCGATCAATTAAACTCCGGTAAAGGTGCGCGTGCCAAGCTTTTTTCTCGCGAACCTTGTGCAACCACATTGTACACGTTAATTAACGCGCAACGCACGCTCGTATAATCGCCATGGTTTTATTCGCGACTTATCACAAACCCTTAATTAACGACGAAACTATCGGCCCAGTCGATGATCCGCCATTTAATCTGCTAGAACTATTTTTTTACCACGACGATAAAATCCAAAACCAATGGAACGTCAAAGCGAGTGTTCGAAAGTTGCAACGCCCTGAGCCGTGAGATTTCAGGCAATATTTTCGTCCCGCCAGGAATTCCGCGAATATCGACGCGTTTCACCAATTTTTCACCCTCTATGGCTTTAAACAGAGACTCCGAGGGAAGATACATCCCGTACACGTTTCGCCAGTTATTCGAACCCTTCGATTGACTTCTTTGGAAGTTTCCAAACTGTACAAATTGAACAGAAATACGTGTAATGATTTCTTTCTCCATTGCTTTTCTCATATGACGAATGTTACATAAATTTTGTATTTTCTACTCATAGCGCTGAAATATTATCGCATTCTCAGTGTACGTATAATGCAGATATATTTTATGTACATATTGAGAATTGTGGATCTTAATTGCTGAAATAAAAGTAAAGGAACATTAAGGTTACACTTAGAATTCATATTAAAATAGTTTTAGATTTATTTAATAAATGATTTCCGGGATCTTCGTCGATATACATTCGCACGCGTCTCAGCACTCTCTTTGTCTCGCCACCTTTCATATCACATTGCCAACGGAACAGTTACATTCATCTGTTTTTCGAGACGCTGTACACACACATACTTCCATACACTCATATTCACATACGTGTGTCACTACTACGCAGCTAATCTAGTCTAGCACACAAAATTATACATATCTCAAAGGTACATATATTTTATGAGAATAGCAACTTGTTTACGCTTTTACTAATATATTTCATATTTCACATTGATATCGTAGTATTGATGACCATCATTTATTTATTTTAACGGGTACCACCGTTTGAGAAAGTCAACACAGTAAAAAATGAATAAATAATATGCATAACAAGACGCGAAAACAGTGCTATGATATATCGCGAGATGTGAACTGTACACGATTTATAAAACAGCAAAGAGAACAGCCAAAAAGGTCAAGCCGATGAGTGTACGAGTTGGCCTGACTACACATACGGGTTAATACAATCATTAACAGCAACGTTGGCTCGACATGGGGATACATGGAATAATGAGTGCCTGCTGAGGGTCCTAAGCGGGCCATTAAACTGAACTAAACTGAAGATTTCAGAGCATTCGAGATGGTAATTTAGAATTTTGGAAAGAAATGACAAGTCGGATATAAGCATAGATCGTTGAACGATAGGAAGTCTGAGCGAACTGTGCCATAATCATAGCAAGTTCTCGAGATTGGCTTCTGAATTTTATGGGTAATGAAGCGTAAAAGCTTATGTTGAATTCTTTCCATGAAGTATATACGATCTTAACGAGATTCAAGTTAAGAACGAAGAAAAGTAGAGTAAAGGATTTTAAAGACGTGAGATATTATTAAAGCTAAATGCTGTTCTGACGGTGAAAGCTTGGCGAGCATGGTGAGAGATCGAGGGCTCTGGAAGTTCTGAGAGAGAATTATATCACATAATCTTCTTGATTATTAACATCAATTACTTACGACGAAAACTCAGATAAAGTTTAAACTAGCATATAATATAATATTATATTACTTTGTCGAATAGTTTCCTCTACTTTAAAATGTTAATAACATTCTCGACTGTACTTTGCTCCGAAGTATCCTTCATAGAAAAATTAATTCCATAATGAACAATTTTTTATTTCATCCTAGCCATTTAAAACTACTTCTTTCCCCGGTAACCCTTCAGATTACTAAAGAAACGATTCGCGATTGTTTTTCCTTCGAGCTTTTAATTAACCTTGTGGTACCTACTTAACGGTACAAAAGCGACGTCTTCGCGGTACAATATCGTCGCGGAAAACATCGCAGACGGTACCAAAGGAAACCGGCGGACGAGTGGCAGGCCACGCTAATTGCAATAACAATAGGCCGCTGCTTTGAAACTTTCTCCTCGGCTGACCGTGTGCTGAACCTTGAGGGGCTTCTAATTAGCAAGAACACGTACCGCTCATGCAACCTTCTCATTCATAAATTCGTTCGCCATTCATGCCGGGGATTGGCTACGAGATCCTGAGGCCACAAGCACATTCGTCGATTTCTTCAGCGAGAACCAGTAAGTACGATCGCGAATGAAATAACTCGATGAAACTGATTCGTCGGGCATGTGTATATCGTTGCTTTGCTTCTAAAAATAACGATTGGCTCTTAGATTTTGTCGTTGATGTTTAATGGGACGCAAAAGAAATTAATGAAAAAGTGGAAAGGATCGCTATCTTTATGAAACCGGATTTATCGAGACAAACGAATTTAGTTCTTTTGCAATTGATAATGAGTAGATTTGTTCAATTTTATACAAACTTTATTATGCAAACAAGATATATGTATATATATACAACTGACAACATAGAATCTAAATTCATGTTTGCTTCATCTTCTAACTACTGTTACGTATACTTTACATATTAAATACATCCTGTGTATTTTTGCGCGTATAAATTCTCCATAAATGCATAAACAGCAGCAGTCTGATAATTAGATAACGTATATTTCTTGGAAGTATTATAGGTATTAAGCGTTTCTCAATGTTACTTCATGAATAAAATTGTTGCAACAAGCAGAACTTTAAAACACAAATGTAAATTCTACTTTTATGACGTAAAAGAATTCCAAACCGTTCCACGGATATCTTTCACAAATGAAAATCATATTCCGATAGACGATTTTCCCAGCTGTTGCGACCTCTTTGAAAATTTTGAGAAGTGTGTGCGTAAAATGTGTCGCCAAAAGTAAGCGACGACGAGTATACTCGTCAAAAACAACTAACTGGTTAAAGGTACAATACATTGAATTGTTTTGTAGTACGTTAACAGAACAAAGGATTTACCGTGTTTAATTAAAGAGACGAATGTTTCATTGTTATATTCGAATACCTGGACACACCACTCTCTGATATACTGGAAATTACGTGCGATTTAAACAGAAACGACGATAATTCCGTACTATTGTACAATATCCCCCATGTCAAGTATCTTCGACATCGAAACAGACAGCTGCACTTAGCCATAGAACTTTGACACGGGGATGCAATCGTATCGACAGCGATTATTGCTCCCGTCGTTCAAGCTACATTTTCTCCTATCCGGAACACAATATGAGAGTGTCCATCAGGAAGAGAATTCGTCCAAATTTCCGAGGGCGAATTGCTCCTCATTTCCACCAATTCTATTCTATCGTTAAACTACTCTGTTCGACTTAACTTTGCCAAATGTGAGGGCTCTGAGAAACAGAGGAAATTATTTCACGCTATTTTGGCATATAATTTTTAGCAAAACGATCACTCACGAACGCGAGATTAACAAAAAATATTAATAGCAAATGTTAGAATGTTTGTTGGAAAATTTGTATACTCTGCAGTGCTTTTACTCTGAAATTTTAATAATTGTTTTCCATATTGGTCACAATATTTTTTAAATAGAAATGAGATTCATCTTAGGTTTGTTTCATTATAATTAGTTGCAAAAGTTCCAAGGCTGTAATTTATCAAGTAGTATCGATAATCAAGTAGAAATGCAAGGTAGGAATATTAACAAAGAAGAGATCGAATTTGAAGAGATCGTAAAGAAACGAATATCTTTCACGTAAGCTGAAACATCCAACTGCAGTTTGTCACGTACCATGTCTTTATGTTGGTACTTATTCCTTGCTCTCTCTGTTCGCGTCTACTCTGAGCCTTTTAAAATCTTATACGTCTCGCGATAACAATGGATAAGTCCGAAGAAAATCCTTTCGATTAATGATGCCACAGATAACCTGCGGCTAGGGTCAACGTCACCCAGATATGGACAGTTTTACCCGGGATATCCGGATATTATCAGATCCTGGTCACTATGACCTCTTTGTGGGTGAGAATTTGTCCTAACCTAATTTTCGAATACCTTTTCTGAAACTACCTGTAGAAAAGATACGCCAGTTTCAACTTGTTATTCGAGACATCCCTCAATTGAAAATGTCTATAATCGCACGATTATAGAAACTTTGATCCTCAAGATATAATCTTGTATTAAATCCTTGAAGTATAAATACGACGTAAGTTATTTCTAAGAGAAATGAAACGACACGTAAGAAGATAGGCAATAAATAAATTATTATATCCAATAAATGGGCAATTTCCAGCGAGAAATTAACTCGTCTTCCCCGGTCAACAGGTTAATTACACTCTCATTCAATCAACGTATTTTCATATATTTATCACGTTATATTTGAATTACTCAAAATAATTACTCGTCCTATTTAATTATTCCGCCAATCAACAAAATATTTGCCTGCACCGTGATGCTATAAAACACTTTCTAGAAAATGTATCGATTAAAACTATTACAAAATATCGCAAGGTATAAACGAAACTCTTCTATTTCACCCGTAAACGAAGCAGTTACTTCTGCCAATGGTTCGTCATAAATATACAAAATTTCTCTCAAGGAAGGAACCAGGCTTCTGTTTAATAGCTGACACGCTCTATGGATCGTTTCGCTTTGATCATTCGTTATTTTCCTTGTTGCTGTAGCCGGAACAGCTTTGTAGTTTCACGCGAGGAAACATGTAAGTCACGTTACGCCTTTATTGTGCCTTCAACGATGTGCCTTGAACATTTTACTTCTAACAAGAACATTTTTCTTGTTAACACCACGAAACAAAGAATCACCGAGAAAAGTTGCATCGGCAATCAGTTATGCCTGTTTCTTCGTTGCAGAAGTAGAAGAACCACTTCGCAGTGCCTGGAAAACTTCCGTACTCGATTGCGCAAACTTTATCTCGAATTCTTTCAACGTGACCCGTCGGTCCTATCGAATCACCGGCAACCAGATACCCTGCTAATTTCGTTTCCGGTCGATGGTAACTTTGACCAAGTTTCGGTAAACTGGATAACACGGACTATCCACTGTGAAGAAAAACTACTGCTCTATAATTACATGATTTGATACTATGAATATAGAGATTTTGGATATCATAGAATTGTACTCGACTTTCCTTTTTTTTTTTTAACGAACCTATTTATGTAACTACGGGATCTGTGATATTTAAGTTACGTTATGAAGATTTCTCGTGGTACAAGCTACTTTGAATAGAATGATGTCTTAAACACAGACTAACCTGTGGATGTGTGATGGAACATCTATTTTTTGAAATCAATTTTGTTGCAAAGTCTAATTGCAAGTTCGATAAGATAACGTTGGAAGATTAATTTTCGAAAATTTATTTAGTGAAAAATTGTTTAATTCCTTCAACAAAATACTTTCACGCGGGTTGAGGTTTTTATAATATTTACTCATAGATTTGTACGTATTTAAGTCGTTCAGAAGGCATATTTATCAGCTGCATGGTAATGATGTCGCAAACGCTGCTTTTTATATTCTATGTTTACCTTGTAATTTACTATTACTTGTGTCATTTTCTAGTGATAAATGAATTCATGGAGGTAAGAGATTTGTTTCAAGAAATGAACATTAATCTTACGATTATGTAATGAAACTGAGAAATTGATAAAAGGAGTTTGCCTTTTCAGAGATTTATATGGGGGCTACAATGTTGGCATAAAAACTACAGGTTTAAATTTTATAGGAAGAAATTTCAATAAACGTGGAAACGTTGGGGCTGTGTCGAAAGTCCACCATGCCGTGGGTTCATTTTCATGAATCCTCCCCGAGGAAACCTGAACGCTCGTAGAATATGTTAATTACAGTAATCAAAGAGCGGAACTAATTGAATTGAACGAGGTAAAAAGTTTCAGGTCGAAAATTAACATAAATTAGAAGAGCTATTAAAATCTTTTTTAGCCTGTTCCTGGAGCTGCAAGCTCGACTGGCTGTTTCGTAGCTGGTCGATTCGCCAAACGGTACCTAGATACCAGTGTCAGATACGAACGTCAATTTGTACCGATTCACCGAAAAGATTTTATCGTTATTGAACCGGCTCGTGTATTTCCTTCCAATGTTCGCGTTTCAGTTTATTTAATTTCCTGAAAACATTTTCGCGAAAAACGTCGGTCTCTGTTTCGCGAAATGGACACTTGCATTTAGGAAATTAAACCGTCTATAAATATAATAACTCGTCCCTTCCCTTTTAACATGTATCACTCGTATTTTCCAATCAAAATCACTCGGTGGGATTATTCATCGTAAAAAAGAGAATTACTCAACGAATCCGTCATTTTGTTATGTCTTAATTTCTCGCTTAAAAATATAGTTCTCGAAGTAAAAATCACTCAAAAATGTATATACGTATAATTATTTTAATTTCCTAGCTTTAGAATATTACAATTTTTTAATTCTACTCGTCAAGAGATATCAAAAATTTACAGATGAAGAAAAGTCCCAAATTTGATGTATAATAAAACAAAGTAGTGCCTAATCTTCTTTTAAAAATATAAAAGTCGTTAGCTTGGAACTCATGTTCGCACGCTTTCTCCGGTTTATATAGAGCCGAAAAGTCGCCCAACAGCTGTTCGACAAAAGCTACGTCACGAAAGTTCACTTGCGCAACTACGCAACGCGTGCTGTGTAGAGCTCGCATAGGAACAATCTAAGTACTGTCCACTGTGATTTATAACGTCCCCACTCGATGAATAGGACCTTAATCAACTCTCCTGCCGGGATTAATTATTATTCGTAACGGCGGCACACACGCGCGTGCCACCAAGCCGCTAGACACGTCAATACGCATCGCGTCCAAAGGCCTCCACTTTGCTCCACCAAATTATTCATTCCTTCCACAACCTTGTTTAATCCTTATTTGCAATCTTAAATTGACATTTTCATTAGGTGTACCGGTTGAATTTGCACACGAGTAATTACTAGTTATTTATTTTACTTCTCAAAATGTACGGTTTTATAATTTGTATAAATTCGTTTCTTTCTACTTTCAAGTGCATTTTATGATGTACGATTAATCACGCAGGGGGAAATTGTTATTTGTATCACTAAACCACGGATTTTGCTGTAAATTCGTTTAGAATCGTGCGATATAGCAAGAGAAGGATATTAAATTTGAAAAATCTCGCAATATCTTATAACGTATCACACTGTGACCGGATTAAATAAAAAGATACATGAAATAGACACATAGTAGAGTGCAAAGGATTATTCAGTGTAATTTCATGAGTGTTGGTGAGACTTGGTCGAAATTCGAGTTAATGGAGGCGGCGCTAATTACGAAATAATATAAAAGTAAACCCAAAGTATTCCACGGGCGCATGAATTTCAGTTGCGCCACTATTTTATCCCTATATTTTATTACCCTTTTATTTGACCGCGAGCCGCGGAGTGTTCGTAATTAAAATTAATTCGCTCAGCCGCAAAAAACCTTCGAATAATTCCAGCCGGCTAGGCTACGTGGAAACCGCGTAAAAAGTCTTTCGCCGCCGCCGTAATGCACTCATTTCCATCACGAATTTCCATGGGATCCTACGCGTAGGCGAATTGAAAGAGCGTTGTACGCGACCGTTGGATTCCGCTCTGTAGAGGTTTTCGTTGAAGTCGATCAAAAAACTGATTGCTCACATGAAAGAAACGAATTATTTCGGCGGATTATATGAATACGAATTTATACCAAATACTTGACCAGTCGTCCTAATTGCGTTCGTATCCACATTAAGCTACAACGAAACGGGATCAAGAATGAATTAATAATCTGAATAATTATACAGTTTAGTAAGTTAGGATCATTTTTACGAGCATCATCGTATCACGAAAACAAGAAATCAATCAAAGAAGCTGATAACGCTAATTAATCTTTTCTTGCTTAAAAAAAAAAGACTGGAATCAAATAATCGAAATTGAGGAACGTCACTAAAGTAGATACAATTACCATAATAACCACGAAAAACATGGATAGCTCTTTTAATACGGTCGTACGTGGAACTTAATAACATCGCAGCTGGTAGCTTCTAAATATCCCGAAATTAAATTTTTGTCCAACCACCTTTTAATTAAAAGACACCCAGTCAATGGCATCAAACGAAATTGCACCTAGTTTGGTACAAAGAGAGCACCGTGCCAAAGTATTCGAGGTTCCCCTAATTTTCCCTATCGTAGTGTTAATAATAAAAGAAAGAATTCGGAGAAAGAGCTCGAGTTAACACGCTGCTTCGTCCAATTGAGCGAGTGTGGTGAAGAAAGTCGGCTGATTAATCGCATGCAAATGCCCTGTGACGACATCTCGAAGAAGTTTAATACCTACTTTGTCAGAAAACGTGTCCCTGGGCCCGCTAAAGGTCGAACGAACACGCTGTAAAAGGGATTTCATCATACTTTCAACCGCATCTAAAGCTGTTTTTCCGCATTACCTAACGTGAATCAATAACGTAAAGAGGCAACTAACGTTGTAAATTGTTTCTGGGCGATTAGGTGGAATGTACGGTCTATTAAGGCTGTCGCTTATTTGAAAGCATAATATATGAGCTTCTCAGAAGTTAAAATGATTAACTTTTTCTGAATTTCTTAACTTCGTTGCATAAGTACAAGATTAATATTCGATTATCAAAAACACGGACGGCTCGTTCATTGCAAGAAGATGTCATAAATAATAGTGAATTCTAAAGTAAATTTAAAAAACAATGTTTATATCAACATCATCGCTTTGTATTTCATTCTATATTTTTCAATTTATGGAGTTGATCAATGTGGCTTGTGAGTAGCTCATACGAATGACATCAGACGAATGTCGATAAATTTACATTATACGTTTGAGACCAGGTCGGCTTAAGTTGGTTAAAACTGACCCAATTGAATAATAAGAACTTAGCGAGAAGAATCAACGACTTAATTGTAACTATATCAAAAGTGGATTTGTCATGTTTATTCCATGTGCTCTTCAAATAAGTAATTATAGCTTCGACATAATAAAAGAATGCTACGAATGAAATATTTATTTCCTTAATGATGTCATTATTTCTTTTTATATCCTAACACGTTCCAAATGCTCCATCGTGTGAATTTCCAACTTTACTTTTTTCACAATTATGTACACAATTATAGGTTTCTACGCTTCATCTATGGCAGAAAGTTAACGCGCAAGAAAGAGTTTTCACACGAATTCGACAATAGGACTTCGCTTTCGCTATAATCGACTCTAAATGCCATAGAAACGAAGAAACGGGCACGGGCAAAGGGATAAATCGTTAGAATTGCCGGCGACGAAAACGCGACACGCCGCGAAACGTCGTTAATTTCGGAATAATCGCCGCGTATCGACGCGAGCGGGTGCGAACGTTCGCTGTCGCCTGCTGCTCGCTCCAATTTAATATGGAAATCCTGCGCTACGCCCTATCGAGAAAATCAATTACGTCTAATGAATACAACATGAAGGGTTAAAGGGTTCGGCAGGAATCTGCGCGCACTTTTCCCCCGATTCGAGTGACGTCCGAATGGCGAGAAAGAACAGGGCGAAAATTTCCAGTCGAATTGCGGCGGTCGCGACAACGTTTCCAAGATCATTTGATTAAACGTGACTGTTTTTCGAACGAAGCTAAATGGTGGCGCTAAAATGAAGTCAGTTGGAAAAGTTATATAGCCAATTAATGAAATCTCAGCGCAATTTGAGGGTTAAATCACGCGTCCGATCCGTCTGAACTATTATCCTGTGAATTTTCATACTTTCTTATCGAATGGAATATGAAATAGCATTGCTTTTCTGTTAATTACGATTTTATAAAATATTGGTCGTTTCTTTTGGTATAATATGACAGATAAGTGCAAACGTTATACCCATTACTCATTTCTAATTATATGACTAACTTCTGGTGAGAGAGAAATTATGTCTCATTTCTGACGAGAGGAAAATTATGGCTCATAATTCTAAATACGTAGCTATATGATGCTTACAGTGGAAACGAAAGAAAAGAAGAGAAAACGTAAAAGCATATAATCAAGGAGCGGAGAAGGAATTTTAAATTTAATGAATATACCGCTTTTTTTTAAGACGTAGAAAGCGTAATATAATTATCGTGTGTTGTCAGTTGGAAATTAAAAGAACATTAATAATGAAAGAAAGGACAGAAGGATTTAATGCGATATTTCGACTAGAAACTAACGAGCTACGTTGATTTCAGACGCGTTGCTAAGCTGTCGTTAGACGATGGTTACAGTATTTTCACACGTTACGACTTATTCCATTATGGTTACGTCTAATGAATACAACATGAAGGATTTAAGGGTGTTCAACAAAAATCAGCGCGCGTTTCAACCCCATCAAAAACACAGCTAACTGAATTCATGGTTGAGTGGGTCGAAGAAATGCGATTTGTCAAGCTGCGAACAGCACTGGACCGCATTAAGAAACGCCGACGCGACATCAATTAAAGATTACACAGTATTCAACCCTTTCACGAGCTGACGGCTAATGGACTTTAAACATTAAACGAATTGTTAGCATTGCTAACGTTAATATGAACATTATCACGCGGTGACATAAAAATAAAAAAGTCAATAAAAATCCTAACGTAATCTTCATATGCATCTCGTTAAAAAATTCATCAAAAGGCTGCATTATTTTATTCAATTTAATAATTATAACCAGTGACGTGCCAGGTGAGTGGCTTATCTTATCCTTCGATAAATAATATAACAAACTCAGCTGGAAAGAGTTCAAACTAACGTAGTATCGGCAAAGAAATAACTGTTTCGATGTATCGAAACAACTCGAGTTCTTTTCTCTTCTTGAAGCTCTTAAAATATTTGCCTCTTAACCGAGCGACAAAGGCCATTTAAACAGCTGATCCTCGCTTATTTCCAGCAGCATGTAACATACGAAGACAAATCAAAGAAACCGTTTCACAGACACGCGGACGTGCACTACAGTCTAACCAATTTCTATTTATTCAACCGAGATTCCGTCATCTTCCTTTTGTTTGCCCTTTTAAAAAGAAGTAAAAATTCGGTGGTGATTTTCGTAAGTACTAACCAATGTCGTCGTGGTTCACTCGGTTGGTCGAGTTCTCCAGTCCGAATGAGTTGTGTAAACACAGTGTCTAAGCAAACGGTCGCGTGAAAAACGGGCGGGTGCAAGTTGAACGACCGATGGAAAACGAAGGAGGATCCACTTACCTTCGCAGGGTCAGACTTCTCGGACTCGTCGTTGAAGGTCTGCGAGCCACGAGACATGGTGTTCCTACGGGGTGTCGTGGTGCCATCCTGCGAGGGGCGGACAAACTCGATTCTGCCACCCTCGACGACGATGTTCGGGGCTGGTGGAAAATTCTCTGCGTTACCGAGCGGGTCGCAGTAGCCTAGGAGCCCGGCTTTCTCCCCGTACAGGGGGTGAATTTGTCTGCAACAGTCGGTAAAGACGCGCCACTGTTAGAGGGTTGCAAATCCAGATGGAGTTTTCAACTTAAATTCTAGAACGAGAGCTGCTAACAGAGAAGGAGCCGCAGGTTTCCGGTGAAAGTCTCCTCACGAGGAATTTAAATCGTTAGCTAAGTAGCCCGAACAATGAATCACGAGCTAATGAGCAACCAATTCGAACAAGAGATATTGTAAATTTGCACGTGAATACGGATAATTCGTACGCGGCGAGAATTTCGAGGCGAATCGAATTGATCGCGCCGAGGTGAAAGCTGCTTTTAATCGGGACATTTATCGATGAAACTGCAGACTAACGAAATTAAAAATCGACTGGCGTTTAATCGTCCATCGGCGATGCATTCTTCTCCCTGCCGTTTTTCGATAAAACGGAACGTACGCTTTTGCGCGCGTATGATCTCCAATGATTTAATATTCCATTCGTTTCTGTCCTCGCAGAGAGTAAACGAACCGCGAAAACGCGCCAACAGTTCTAAAAGTATTCGACCAGGATTGAATCGCCAATTTAAGGGAATAAATCTGACCGCTAGCTGACTCGAGGCTCGTTGAAATTCAAATTGGTAAATGAAAATTTGCAAAATACTTGCTTTGGAAACCAAATAGAAGATAGTAGACGATACGATTATCAATCGGAAATTTGAAATGCAAAACGACCCACTTATTGATTTTATGTACTGCGTACGCGTAATGGGGAAAAAGAGCAATCCGATTCATCGGTGATATGGAAACCGTATTCACTAGCTCGCGAAAGTATTTAAACACTTGTTATAGAAAGCTTCTATGAATATATTGTATGTATTTGTCGCTCACTAGCATCGTATTGCGACACGATTGTCATTCTTACATTGGTTTTCAAATCAACCTAAAGATGTATACAGAAATTACAAGATATTTATTGCAAACATATATTTAATAAAAAATTAATATACAGTATCAATAGTTATCTTAAAACAAAGTAATAGTAAAGTGTTAAATATGATCCCATTGAATACTAAGGTTTATTAATATGGTGCATCGTTAGCTATTTCAACACTTTGATGATCTTTATGAAATACATTACACTTGAACTGAATATCTTGTAATTTCTAAATATATCTCCAAATTGGTTTTAAACTTCACCGATATAATCATGACAGTCTTAAAGCAATGATAATTTTGGAATACGTTCCGTAGAATACGCATAATAATAGAAATAAATAAATAGTATCTACAAACTTAGAATAAAATAGAATACTTTCGTGAGACTGTGTACGTAGGTAGAATTAATTAACAGAATTAGTTCATATTAAATAAAAACGATGTTGACAATATAGTGGTCGTAGAACCTCGATTACGTTACGGGGAAGGTTTCTTGATGAGGTCGCGACGACGATTAAAACCGCTGCCGTTCTGGTCGATGAGATAAAAACCACGGGGAGGAAATTACATTACCGCTAGTTGAATTTTCACGGCAGACGCTCACGGCACATCATGACTAAAAGGACAGTGCATACGCAATTCTCTCTTTTTCTGCCTTTTGTAACGTGAGCTCAACCGAGTAAAAATGTTTCGCAACTTTAGGTCTAACATTGCGCCGGCGCGGCGATGCACGCGATACTTTACTGAATTAACGCATAACGTCTTTCTTGCGAGCGAATGAGTTTCATTAGCAACGGGTTTCGTAACATTTTTGTAACTGGCATTTGCGCTCGTGTCAGTGAACTCGTTTAATTTTCCTGTTTATTTCATTGAAGTCACAGCTTCGCAAAGAATTGTGAATCAGTATTGAATTTATTATACAGAGCGAAAAGTTTCTTATGGCCAAGCTATTTCAACATGTTCTTTAAGTACTTGTAGATAAGAAGATGTTAAATGAACATTAATAATTTGAAATTTTTACAAAAATTGTAATAAAAATGCGATACATAAAGAAAACAATATTCTCGAAAACCAATTGATATTAACCATTAGATTCTTATTTGTAAGGAATTTTCAAATTCTTATTTGTAAGCCATATCAAATAAGAATTTGTTATTCTTGTTTTAACAAAAATGGCGAAGATTCTGAAGAAGCGATGATATTAATTATTAAGCAATTTTCATCTTGTACCATAGTAACCTTAAGTTACCGTCCTCTGTATATCTCATATTTTTGTTATAACATTTTAATAAATTTATACTCACGAAACACGCTAGAAAAGAAACTCAAAGTTTGACTAGAAGAAGCAGGGACTGTGTATATTAAATTTTCCGGGTTAAATTTGTGTAACAGGTTAATTTGTTAAGGCATCAAACCTAAGTAGGGTTGCATTTTTTAATCAGGTAAAACGTACCAATTCGTGTACTTTAGAGATTGAGGTCAAGTTGGACCTGTTCCATGAGTTACGTAACTAGCACTTCACTCTATTGCATTGCAGCTGAGAAAAAGTTTAAAGTTTTGAGCACTTATGTGTCAAATGAAACGTGTATCCCTGCTTTTTTATTAGGTTCCAAGTTCATTCTATTTCTATTTTTAATTTTTTTTTTTAATAACGAATCCAATCTTGTTGATTTAATTTTGAAATTATTTCCAACGTTTTCTATGGAAAGCTTTTTAACAGTGAACGACGGCCTAATTCTCACGGATGCGATTGTAATATTTTGTAGAACACTCTGACATCACCTAATGCATTACACCAGTTTTATACGTGCATTTCAATGCAACGCGCGATTATTGAGCAACCGGAAAACTGACCGACTTAACCAAGCAACTTAAACGCTGACAAAGCCATTTGGTTGATTATTCGTTCACGCTTGGCGCCGATTATACGAGGAGTGCATTTGCGTATCAACGACAGTAATCTTACGAAGGCTCAACTTTGATACAATTACAAAGAGATCGACTAATGGCACATCCATTTTCACACGTTTATCGGACGCCATTCTATAGAAACTTACATCTTACGTCTATTAAAAACGTTTTACTATCGTGACAACAATAGTAACTGACAGACCGAGACTTTGATATTATGCTATTAACCGTATTAAAATATGTATTGATATATCTCTAGCATGTACATCACATGTACATATTATACTTTCAAGGAAAATTAAAGTCCATTATCGAATTTCACGTTATTTGAAAGGCGCATTTACGAGATGATTTATTAATAAAGCCACAATAACAGGAGAAGACGAAATATTTATGGAAATCTGAAAAAGCAGAAAGACCGTGCACCGACATAACATGAAATCGTAATTTCGTGGACGAGAGAATGAGTAATCGGTTTATCGTGGATTCATGGATGTTTCAAGAGAGCATAAAACCAATAACACTCTCTGCCCACAAACCACATTATTATGCTTTAATAAAAAAAAAAAAAAAAAGAAAAATACACCAAGGATATTGGTTTTTAAAAAGCGTATAAAGTGACTTTTTATCATTTACGCTGAATCATCGTAAAAGTTTCCATCGAATTTGGACTGACGTGAAATTGAACGTGATAAAGCGCAGTGCCGATTTCAGATTGTAATAGAGCCAGGAAAAGTTGAAATCCCGTAAATTTTATGATGATCGTTTATTCGAACTCAAATAATCATTTATATCTGCCAACATTTGATCGAAATGTTCATCCAATAGCAAATATTTATGTCACGTTCCAATTTCTGAAATATTTAATAATAGCTTGAATACAATGAAAAATGTGTTTGCGCTGAGAAATTTTTCGATGAAAAAGAACAGCACGACGTTTTAATATTCCAAAGAAGAATGAAATTTTTTCAATTTACAATATCGTACTGTGACACTCGACGAAGCTATTTTACAACTGACCTGCTAGCACTAGGTCAGCTGAATTGATGAACACAAATAGCACTGTAAGTTATGCGAATGATGCAACCACGCGAAACGATCGTGCAAATATTTCGAGGAGAATTTCGAGGGTAATGCTTAGGCGTACACGATCCATTGGATTGTTAACTGGCTACTGGCCGACCAAAATTTGCAAGCGAAACTGTGCAATTTTGATAAACTTCGAACATTAATCGTCTGGAATAAGATTTACAACAGAGAGTGATTTTCTAACGTATGTTTTACTTTGCCCATGACAAAAATGAATCTGAATAAAAAATTCCTTATCGTCACTTGAATTTCTCAAATAAATTTCCAAACTTTTATATGAAAAAGAAAAACCTCAATAAATAAGAATCAATATTAAAACTTAACTAATACATTGCAACTCTAGCTACGAAACAAGTTTCACTATTCTTTTTCTCCGCAGAATAATCCATACGCTATTGAAAATCAGCAACATATTCTAATTAGACGGTGGAACGAGTTACCCTCTAATTATGACTGCTTTCGAGTCTCTCGCGTCTCGTCGTTTTCATATTCTCGCCATGGAATTTTCCTTTCCTTTCTTTCTATATTCTTTTTCTTTTTTACTGCTCTCTCGCTGTGCTCACGGGCAAAGCGAAACACACATGAGCCAGGAAAAAGAGAAGAAGAGCGACAAAACAAAGGAAAGCTACGTGGATGCTTGATAATAAGTGGTTTAGCCGGGAAATGCGATAGGGTGAATATCTCTCTCTTTCTCTCTCTCTCTCTCTCTCGTCAGGTGGCGAACAAGAGTTCACGGGGGTTCGATTCCGCCGTAGTTGACAGAGCCAAGGGCTCGAAATATCACGTGTCGACGAGTAAATAAAATAGGCGTTTCAGTGTGCACGGCGAATGGTTTATTGTTGCCAGGCTTATCGAACGTCAAGCCTTCGTCGAGGGGTGAATCTCGGTGGGTAGAGAATGAAATGTACCAGCACGGTTAAAAATAGAATTTCCTGAGTATGCTTCAGGAACTACGGTTTATTAGCACTTCGAACGCAAATACGATGAAATTAAATCGGCAAAGAACCAGTTGCCTTTCAACTAATTGAATTAATACAATTCCGAAGCTTCCGTCGTTGCTTGATACGAATTTTCAATTGAATCCTATGTATTCCAGAGGATAATACTTCATAATGATAATATGATTGTAGTAAATTAATCCGACAAATGTTATTGACAGCGTCGAAGTCACTTGGGACATGACTTTTGTATTATTTCTGAATTACGCTCTTTTGAAAATGAACACATCTGGCTGAACACGGAATATATTATGTATAGATTACGAACATAATCTTTTAAATTACTTCCATGAATCATATACTAAGAGCACAGTTACGTATATAGATACATCATAGCCTCTCCTTAATGTAGGTCGAAGCCCTTCAGGAAAATGAACAGCCCCGACCGTGAGAAACGAAGTCCTTCGACACTGCCTGGCCAAGTTTTCCAATTAACCCGTGTTTATTACGCGGCAAATCGAGGTCGAGGTTTTTCATTCGCTTTCAAAGGATGAGAAAAGGCTGCAATCGCAAAGTAGCTTACCTGGGTGATGGTATGGGACGAGGCTTATCAAGCGCCAGATCCGAGCTCAGGGGCGAATCAGGTCCGCGGACGCTGGAAGCCCTAGGCAAACAGAATTATCGTTAGCTCGATTGCTATTCGGAAGCCAATAACGTATAAAGAAGGCTGTATCTTACGTTTGCCTTTATGGAGGTCGTTGCCCAGCAAATAATGCATATATATGTATATAGAAGTATCCATACTATCGTCACACACACATACTTCAGATTAACTTACAATATAGTAGCTGACCCTCTAAGAGAGACATTATTACAACCTATAATACCTATAAACACTGTACAAATTTGACGAGAACTGTTTCGTTACTGAATTTCACGGAATCGTGCAGTAGATACGCGGTACGCTTTGCAAAATATTACTCGATTTATGTAGAGGGGAAATGGTAATCTAACCTAGAATATCACAATGTTCTTACAGAACTTTACGGGATAGAACAATCGGTATATGGTGTGTTTTGCAATATACATATTAATCGATTTATGTATAGGAGAAATGCCAATCTAACTTACAGTTTCAGAACAGCTGGTGCCGTTGCGGAACTTTACGGGATACAGCAATCGATGCATGGTGTGCTTTGCAGCATACATATTAATTGATTTGTGTATAGGGGAAATGCCAATCTAACGTACAGTTCGAGAACAGCTGTTTAATTGCGGAACTTCACGGGATAGAACAATCGACACACGATGAGCTTTGCGACATATTAATCAATTTGTGTGTAAATGAGATGTCAACATAAACACCGTATAAAATTTTGAAGTACTTTCACGATAACTGTGTTGTTACCGAAGCTCACAAGATCGAAGAATCGATTTATAATGTACTTTTAATGTATTAATTAACTAATACGTTGTGCAGGAGATGTATTATTCACGAGTTTTTATTTTCACGAGTTGAAATTTTCTGTCACTGTCCACAAACTATGGCGACGTATTAATTGCGAATTAGATGGACGCATGCGCACATCCTCTAAGTTGCGCGCCAGGACAGTAAAAGCGCGCGCAGGCGCACGGATTTTGAAAGATCTATAATCGATATCATAGTTACACGATGTACGTAATCAAAGTTTCTAACCATTATGGAATATTTATAGAAAGACCTTCTTTATTACTGGTATCGATCCTTATAATTATGAATAGCACAGGATGGACGATGTATGATTTAAGACACGCATTTACGTAATTCTGCGGCGTTTAAAATTCCCTCGAGCTCTCGACTTATTAAATCATCGTTCGAACTGCTATAATTACGCTATGAAAATAAAGTGTCCGGGATCGATCGTAAATTACACGGTATGCGGTTTAAATTATTGGAAAACGGGTATCTCTCCGGTAGACGGGTCAAACGATTATTCTGAGAATAAGCTTTACAGGATATTCACCCTTCTGTGTGGCGTTACGTGTCGACGTCGTTACCGTATATACGCAAGTACTTACGTACAGTGTCGTGGTTATTCAGACGCAACGAAGCATCATCAGAATCGTCTCGTGAATTTCTTTTTATGACAACGCACGCACGTAATTTGTTGCACTTGCGTAACACCCAAGAACGTCGTCCATACTTTTACGGATCGTATGATTTTAAATAATTTTGAATAAATAAAACGGCTCCCGTGTCGAAGTTAAAATGTAAAATTCATTTTCGCGGACCATACCCTACCCGCTATAGATCTATTTTCATTGTCCTTATCTCGATCAGCGATACTGAAAAAACGACGTTCGATTCGAACGAATTACGATTACATAATCACGATTCAATATGCGTTTCTCCCCATTACGATATTTATATCTTCGTTCCCGGTATATGACAAGGCCCGATATCATGAACTCGCCTTTCGTGAGAACGTGCCGTAACTCAACTTCTGGCGCCCGACTGCGTGACATAAATTAATAAGTTGGACGAATAAACGCGACAGCCTCGGATATTTTACGCGCAATCGTAGAATTGATGCTTTTCGTTTTACGACAGACATCCCGGATGCAAAGGCGATCGCGTGATCGTATCGATAAATATGTTGTAGAAATTCGCCGTGATCGTTTCGCCGATTCGGCCTTAACACTTGGATTATGTAACGATATCGACTTATTTCATAGCCGAACTTTTTAATTGATTCATTTACACGCATAAACACTCTATTTCCTTTTAATTCGTAAGTAGCTTCACGTGTTCGCTTCATTGTATAGTTCGATATCGTAATAGACTATTTTGCGTGAAAAAGATAGTTACAAACGAACTTAGTTGAATAGAGGAACTTTCTAATGCCGTGATTAATGCGTGGTTTTAAACAGCCTAGACCCAGGCTAAGAAGTTCGGCGTGATTGACCGATACTCCAAGCCATAGTTCCGCGATCTCATCCCTAAATCCACTTAAAACTACACTCAACGCTGGTAATTATTCCCCGCTGTCGCAAGAGAGCCATAAAGCTTCCATCAACTTAAAAGCTGTGATTAATCACTATTTCAACTTGAAACGAACGTTTTTTGCAGAACATCTTACACTCAGATAAACCGTCGAACATTTTCTATTTTATAGACTGCAAACAGCGTTAAATCTATTCACGCGGAAGCGGTACATTCTCCACCGTTTTATCGCTGTTCGCTGGACATTTCACCAAAATTGTATTGTGAGAAGCCGATTTAAAATCCTATACCCTCGTTGCTAGTTCCGATCAATACTTTAAGCAATAATAAAAGGATACAAGTTGTTACACAATCTCTGTTATAGAAGATAATAGTAATCAGTAAATACTGTATCGTAAGGATATTATCTTATAAGCGATTCGATGGTTATATTTGCTATCTCCAATCTTCTTCCTTTTCCCTTGACTCACTGTAACAAGATTCGCCGGACGAAGACAATCGCGACTACGAGATTCCTTTCTCAGTTTCAAACTGCTTGGGCAGTTATTTCCCTGATTAATGCCCCGACGAGAGTAAATATATTTCAAAATAATGAAAGAGAAAGAGGATACTCCAAGTGGATTTCCAGTCGGTAGAAACGTGCAATTACGAGGTTCTGGCTAATTAATAATAATCATCTGCGGATCGCTCCTCGTGATAAAGCCTGTATATTATCACGGGTTCCAACTGAACCAGTCGTTTGTAATTACGTCTGTCTTTGGAAGTGGCGATCCGGCCTCACGGTTAACACGTATTTATCTCAATTAAAATACCGGCTCCTTCTGAAAACGTCTACGATTGCTTGTACACAGTTAGATCCATCGTTAATCAATTAAAAAGCGAACCGTGCACAGGATGTCTGTAATTAGACCTATTCAATTGATTTCAGAAGTATGTAAGAACTGGTTTTTTTTATACAATACACCTATCATCTGTCTAAATATTTTCTGTCGTTTGTTTCGTTAATACACTGCCTAGAAAATTTCTCCTTTCAAACGAATCTAGGAGCAGAATCAATCTGTTAACCTTAGTTTTTTAAAAACATGATTTTATTGTAAAAAAATATATATATATAATTTTGGATGGAAAATTAAGAATATCAAGATAATTCAATTTACTTTTCAATCGCAGAACAGTTGAAAATTGCTGCGTGTTATTTGGAACTTAAAATTAAATAAAAAATCTAAAATTACTCGTAAGAGATATTGTTCCATACGTTTGTATAAAAAAGTAATTAGCAACAATTTCATTGACAAACATTTTGAAGACTGCAACGCTGTTTTCACATATCTTTCTTTATTTAATTCAAACCAAATACAGGTCCAATCAGTAATGAAAATGAATGAATAACACATTCGAGTTAAACGAAAAATCAATAGCTTTCATTAAAAGTTAATAACAGCAGGAAAAGCGAGACTATTGGAACGAGAAAGAAAACGCGTAGGACATGGACGAAAAATGGTCGTGTAAAAGAATGGCACGACTTCGTTCAGTTGCCGTATAATTGACAAAAAGGCTTTGTATTTTGCAACTTTCATTCACTTGATAGATTCGCGCGCGATTTCATTATTTCTGCGTTGCTTATCGAGAGCATCGAATGCTATCGAGATTTTAATTTTCAGGACGAGATGTGCACGCTGCTGCTCTGCTAGAAGTAACGAAAAACGGATCAATCCGGCGAGTACGTCGACTGAACGTGAATTTCCATGATAGTGCGTTTCAACAAAAAGCCTTCTAATTAATTTAACAATTTACGGAGAGAATTTATCGCGCACGTTTCGCGGTAAAGCACACGGTTATATCGCGTTGATATGGCGAAACAGACACGTTCTGTAAAATATGCTGTGCCATTCTTGCTGGAAATTCTCCTGAATTACATGATAAACGCATTTTATCTCGGAAAACATATCTGAATTTATTGTTTTATAAACAGGAAGGATTATTCCTCGTTTTTCCTATTTAACTCGTGATGATCGCACTTAGTGAAAAGATCATTATCTAACTGCTATCTTTATTAATCAAGCTAATATTTATTATGTTTCGGCAAACGTGAATATGTGTATAGGATTCATGCGATTGTTTCAGGTTGTAATAATGGCAGAAAAATGTCAAGGTAAGAAGAAATTTTGTTATAAATTCAGCATTGCACGGACATTGAACAATAGCTTTTTTTCTAATGCAAATGCATTTCTTTGTACAAATTAATATAATCGGATAACACAAGATGTATCGATGCGTCAGATATGTCTCTGGTCAACAATGTATTAATTAATATTTTAACAAATTGTACAAAGAGACGTTGTCGGCTATTGTGTTGCCTAGAAAATATTAATCCGATATTTCTATAATATTCGACAGCTTTCTCCATCATCGATCGGCAATGCTCGTACAACGCGAAAATACCTATCGCTCGAAGGTAGTTACATTTCTCGAGGACAGATGTTAGTTTCGCACGGAGTATGCTGCGGTATTCGCGTACAAAATACATAAAATAGCGAATCACGGTTCAGCCAGTCAATAACTTCGTTCACGCATGTGTCCACCAGACTCTTCCCATACTCATGTCGTAACACCACTGATGAAATAAAATCGAACATATTCGTTGTTGAAGAGAAATATCATTTGTAACACGAAACCGGGCAGTACAGAAAAGTAATGAAATTTATATTTCAAATTTTTGATAAAGGTATCATATGACAGATATACACAACGAAGGAAAAAAGATAATTTTATTACACCACATTGATAAAATTATTGTTATAATATTAAATATGAGTTCTTTATAATCTAACATTTTGAATGAGAAAATAACTCTTGGACGTTTTAATAATTTCGTTAATGATTTCTCAGGTTAAGGTAATAAAATTCGATTAGCTTTCCCTTTTTTCCTACCAATAAAATTGTGATAAAATGATTGTACCTTAAAATCACGATCGAAAGCTTCGAGGTTTACGAGTGATCGCGAAAAATTGATCCAGGATGGAAGTTAACAGGGAAAAAAAGCCCCTGATAAAAGTGCGGAAGAACTCGTTCATCCTTTTGCAGAAACGACTGGCAGAACGCCTGAAGCATTTTCATCAGACGTACCTTCCACCTCTTTTAATATCCCCGTTTGCGATCAGACACGAATCCCGTTGAAGTCGTTTTAATTAAAATCGACAGGAACTTCGAAACGTTATGAGCTCGTGCTTCGGTAAACTCTATCGTTCGATGTTTGCTGTTAAACGTTCTGGTCAGTTATTAATCGCCGTAAGGTATTTTCATTGGAATAATCGGTTGGCAGAGTCGAATTAAAGAAATTCAAAGCTCACTTAATAGTCGACTTCTGTATTGCATATGGATGTGTACTTTTCAATAATCCACTTTTCAATAATTTGCACCGATAAAAACAAACTGTAAATCAATGGAAATTCAATCGTTTTTTTCAAACATGTTACAAATTTATATGTAACTAATACCTTTTCTGATATTTTGAAAGAATTATAGTACACGATTTACACAAGACATTTTTAGCGATTTAACAAACCGAATTTAATAAACATATTAATAGTAGAGAAACACTTTATGGGTTGAAAAATTATCTAAGAAATATAGCAGGGTTCATTTCATTAATCTGAATGAATCTGTTTAAAGGAGAAGTAATAACTCTCGAATCTCTAAGAAGCTTATTGTCCTGGAAAAATAAAGAGAATTAAGAAAAAGAAATACGTATAAACAAAACAAGTGAGTTCCCGCGAAACAGAGAATAGAAAGAATCAGAAGGAGGAAAGAAGCAAAAGCAGGAAAAAAGCAAAAGAAGGAAAGAAGCAACTGGCACTTTTTATGGACGAAACTAGAAGCCGTCGGGCGTTTCAACGTTCCCGGTTTTAACGCGCGATCCATTCGCTGTTTCGTAAAGCATTTGCCTTTCCCTATGGTCGCCGAGGAGTTTCCGCCGAGGAAATCTAGACGACGTTGAATTCGCACAAAACGTGCATTAACGGGAATCCTCTATCCAGACCAAGCTACCGTCTATGTAAGAAACGCTGGTTCCACACTGTGGTTTCCAGTCCCGATTTAATAAGCTGCCTACCGGCAAAGAAGTAGATCGCGAAGTTTGTCAACTCTTCGCCTTTCAACGAACACTGAATCTTCCAAAGGACAAAACCGACGTTAGAAAAGCCCGAGGAAAGGAAAAATATCGTGTCAACGTTTCCGCGTGGCAAGATCGTAGACGAAAAAATTGAAAGTTGGCAGATTTCTCTCGAGATTGTTTAAAAATAATGATATTATTGAGCAATGTCGTTTCTACGTTTTCTCCACAGGAAAATATAATTATCGATTCTTCAAGATTTATAAAAAGAATAACATTGCCCTACCACTTAAACCGAGGGAGATAATAAAGAAATAACTTCAGATGTAACTGAATCGAGTAAATGAAGTTTCATATGTACAATTTTAACTCTTGTTCCAATTATCTCATCATTGTACCATGAAATTATCGTGTTACTTCACAATCCTTCATTTCATTTTCACAGAACGATGGCTACTTTCATAAACTTTAAATTTAATCAGCATCTAATTTTAATACAAAGAAGATAAAAAGATATATGAGACATTTGTAGATGATAATTCTCTTACTAAATTTTATTAATTGGACAATTGTAAAACGAATTATTGCATGAAATATAAGACAGCCAATAAAAATAAAGGAATTAGGTTAGATCTAGAATTGAACTAGGTTTGATCAACGTGGCATAATATGAGATAACAAAGACAGAAACTTCGCTGTGTCGACATTTCGTAGATATGATTCGTTCTATTATACAAGCAATGTCTCAACTGGGTGACACAAGTTTTCCGCGGCGTACAGTTTGCACACTGAAATTTCACGTACGAAAACAGAGTTCGTGAACGGAGTTACAGAAATCCTAACATCTGAAGCAACATCTGACACGTAATCAGGTATGCGAAACAAACGGGAGACGTTCCACGCTCGCTGGATAAATTATACAGTTTCCGTAATTCTTCGTCGTGGAATGTGACGAAACGATCGAGCACGCAATTATGCAAGCAAGACAATATACCTCCTAATTCTGTTGTTCAGTTCCGCATGAGTAAATAACTGTTGTTAAAAATCTGACCGCGGTTGGCCGGCAAGCGATCCGTTTCAAAATTAACACAGAAACTGGAAATCTGAACTTATCGACCACAATTTGTTACGTAATATTTGTAAATAAAGCCCTTGGTTCAGAAGCAGTGAAACATCATAACATGGTCATTGCTTTTTACTTATAAAATCTCTTTATACTTGTAAATTAGTGACAATACAAATTAATCGATCATAGGCGTGTTATTCAATCTATGTTTTACCGACCAAAAATTATTCACAGAATAATTATTATTGATTAGAAGTTGTCAGAGAATACATTAACAGATGCTTCGTTTCCTAAAGAAAATTCACGTCGAAGAACCTAATCTAAAGCATTATGAATCACTCACAGGTCTAAGAATTTGCGTCGGACCACACCAAGAATAGGGAGTCTATCGCAAACTAGGTTAAGACCAAGAAACTTAGCCTCTGGTTCATGGCAAAACCAGAAGACACACTCTGGACTTCTCAGAAATCGAAAGGCACCCTCTGCATCTCCGCGAGACCAAACTTTTCACCGCAAATCTCCCAAAACCGGAAAATCGACCTCTACAGCTTCTCGAGATTGGAATACACTAAATATGCTCTATGAACCGGAACTTATTGCATCCGCTATTTTCCCCTGAGGATTTTGAGTGATACGAGCATGCTTTACGACACCATTGTAGTTTAAGATCAGAGTGCACAACCTTGGAATGGTTTTCGAGGTTCAGCGAGTTCAGAATGATACGGGTATGGACCTTCGATCTGGTGACCGCGAAGGTCAAGATTTTACTGCAGACTCCGTAGTCTGTAGCTGTTTCCGTGGTTATAGGGTAGTAAAATTCGGATTTCACGACCTAGAGATTCCCTCGTATGGAGTTCAGTAATACTAACATCCCCAGTGACCTGCTCTTTTCTGGATTACTGTCTATTACGTTGGGGTTTATTATTTTTCAACTTGGGAAACCATCCCTTTCATGAGATAGGTTTATTGCTACATAAATAGGATTTATAAGTAGGATTTTTAAGAATATCGAACATTTTCCTCGCGTGTTTGTGTATCTTCTACAATTCGTGGTTTTATGTAAAATGTTACACGTAGTAGCATTCCACTTATTCGAAGTAACTTGTAGTTAATTCGTACTAAAAATCATAGCTAATGAAGAGAGTCGGTGAACTTCTTTCATATGAACTTCCCATACACATATAAACAGAATTCTGCACAAACGACGACTATTTATCAAAAATGAAATAAGGACGTTCGAAATAGAGAAATTCTGTTTCTGAATCATTTATCTGTTCATGAACTTCTATTAATAACGTGTAAACGAGAAATAATAGCTAGTAGTACAAGCAGTCATACGAAATCCAGATATATGATAGCTTCTACTATAATTCTTAATCATATCATAAAATCAGACACCTTCCAGAAACGAAAATTCTATCTTAAGGCGTTGTATATTTAACACACGATGTAGCGTACGTCGACTACGAGTAACCTAGATTTCGGTCTACCTTTATTATTTACGACGCGACGATTTCACGAAGTTAAAGTTTCGTCAGCCCACTGTCAACAATAATAATTCCAGACCGCTTCTCCTCGCTGGCAGAAGCTTGACGGAGCAACGCAAGTTGCGAGTTGCGGTTGTTTTAGAGGAGGATATTGTGTTACAACGCGGAGACGAGATCCCGAAGCTGCTAATGCACCAGCATCTGACACCGACTTCATTCGAGAAATATGCACCGAGGGTGTACCGTTACCGGTCGCACCGCTTCGCTGTCGCGGATTATGCAATGCAAAACGAGTAGAAAAAAACGTTTCGTCTCTTTCCTTTGTTAATTAAATCGCTCGCTCTTTTACGTTACACGCCGGTGATTAAACGGGTGTTCCGAGAGATTAAATTGCCCTTCAGCTGAGAAAAAGGCCGATACGTCATGCGAATCTCTGACTGTCTGTCATTTTCCTCGATTTTTAACTGCACCTTTTAATTGGAAATTGAGTAAACCCTACTTTATCAATTTGTCTGTTTATATCAAAAGTCTGTGGCAAAAAATTCGAAATATTTATTTTTCGTTTTTGACTAACCTCGAATTTACTGTATGAGGTTATTGTATAATTCAAATGCTTCGTTTATCGTCTGTGAAGTAACAAGTTTCTAAGCGCTCTTGCAGTTTTGGAACTTAGAGTTGATCATACGGAAATAAATATATCATTGATTATACAATTTGACCCGTTAATTAAGACCTCTTGCATCGTAATTTACATATTAATAATATTGATCAACGGATAAGTTACAAATTTATATAAATTCAATAAATCAGAAATTCTTCTTCTATAATTTATCAATTTTTGAATTTTTGAAGAGTAGGGAAAAAGAAGAAAAAAGTAACATTGGCTTCTTCCTATTCCCTTCTTTTTTATTATTCAAGAGAATTAATCAGTTTTGATACACGACGTGTAACTCGCGATTTGTAAAACTTCACTGATATTAATTTAATTATGCGAAACGACCGTAATAAGAAATTTAGGACAGTACAATGTAAGCTTCATCGACACGGACGATTATTTTTAAATATAGGTTCACTGAACCTCCAAAAAGAGTTCACAGAGAGAAACCTCTTGCCGAGCCCAACCTGTAACTTATTATACCGTGCAACTACGCTCGGCAATCAGCAATTTTTTTCATCTAGCCTGCAACAGCGTACCGTCATCTGGCACACATTTTTTCCCCCGGTGTTCCTCTTATTTTTCCATGATCTCATCAAAGAGCGCCAACCAGCCAGCCCGTGGTTTAAGTTACAACCGAGAGAACGTTGGGTGCGAAATAACTTGCCTTCCTGGTGGCCATTTCTGTTTCGCCATGATTTTCGACCGACCAGACGTTCCCGTTGCATTTTTTACAACGGGAACTGCGAGGCAACAGCGGCCCACAATTTAGGTTCCACGGGGACCGGAATGAAATTTTCGTTCTGCCACTTCCTCGGATTCTCCTTCTTTCCGAGTCACGTACCACGTCGCTTCCCCTTTTCCCCTATTTTTCTTCTTTTTATCACGACCCTTTTTCACGACCTAAAGGAACAATTCTCCAAGAATTCTCCAGCTTTTCCTTCAAGGAAGTAGAATCCGAGTTAATAACTGTATTTCGTGAGAAGAGTTTACTTAAGATCTTTCGTACTTGGCGATGAATTGTAAAAAGTTCTACCATTTGTAATTTCTAGGATTACGATCGTAATTTCGACGAACGTTCAATTAATACTCAGGGAATGATTATGTGACAATCCACATGACATATTGCACAAGGTTATAACCAGAGTTATTAAGTTCCTGTAACGACAGTACTTACTTGTGACTCTATTATTCTCCAGAAAAGCACACGTGTGGGAGCAGTAACTGTCAGTTTACTTCTCTTACCTGCAACAAAGGAGAACAGATATTAGTTTACACGTATGATAATCGAATTTACTTTAAATTTAATTCCAATGTGCTACACGCTTACAAATTATAAAAGATACAACCATCAGCAATAAAACTTTCGTTTAGACGATAGAACAGTCTCCTAACTCTTACCCTTGTTCTCTCTCCTCGTTTCTTCGCTCGTAAACTATACCAATGTAGTTTTTATACGAATTACTGCAATATAACACCTTAGACATAAAAAAGGAGCAAACGAAACCACAAATTTCTTACGTGGGTTACAATTCACTAAAAGACACTTTCAAAATTTCGAAATCCACCTCGCTACGTCATTTATAGAAAGATTATTTAGAAATGTTTCTTTTCGTAAGCTTCCTCCAGCGAAGCATAATTAATTTATACATACAATCGGAGTTCACCCGAATACAGCTGATGCACAAGTGTATTTGATCGAACTCTAACGAAAATTTCGTTGAGAAAAATGGACTTCGACCATATGTCCCTGTCACTTTGATCTCTTTGAAACAAATTACTTTTCTCATTCATAGTTCCAGTACCAAGATAGCACTCTGTACTTATATTACTATCGTGATTTCTATTCAACCTTATTTTAAACAAGCCATTAAACTCTAACAGCGCTCGTATTTCCTCGTAGTCTTTCACTGCCATTTTCGTTCAGGCTATACCAATACCCAGAGTGCTTTATAGCTGGTCCAGCAGAGCACAGTGAATACGATGTCGTGTTTAAAACGAAACACAAGTCCGATTCGCATAAAACGTTGCTACCAGTTGGATTAATATTATCTGTTCCCCTAGCTGTGTTAGCGAGACAGCTCCGCAAGCTCGAAGCTGTCGCCAACGTTAATGATAATACCACCGGCGGCCGAGTATTACACGTTTATTGCTATCCGGTAGCCATGGCTGTTGTTTTACGGCGTCGTTTGCCCTTTAAGGGAGGACTGAGCGCTAATTCAGTCGTGAAACCGAGTCCTATCGTCCGATTCGTGTCAAAGCAGTTACTTGGCCTTGCCGAGATCCCACATGGTAATTGGGACAACGCGACGCGAAAAAGTTCTGTGATTCTAAAGATTCTGGAGATGTAAAATTTTCTGCATAGGTTTCTCAACTTTTAAAGTTAACTTAAACCTAAAAACCAATTTAATATACTATAATAATATAATACAATATAATATAATAATAATAGCTTGAGGCTGTTATGTGTCCATGAATATTTAATGCTTATAATATACTCAGTAGCATATAATATGCTTACGAGCCCCGTAACATACTCACATATTTTCGTAATTAATTACGTAACGCGTAGAAATGAAAGTACTTGTGGTACGGCGCATAGAAGTAAAAAGAAATATGAAAGAAAATATGAAATAGGAAGAAAAATGATTGCATAGGCTAACATATCGACTTCGAAAAAAAAAGAAAGCTACTTCAATGCTATGAGTATATCCTTCTTTTCATAGGAAACGTATACGCGAAAGATTGCTCCGATCAACTTCACTGCATTCTAATGAAAAGACACGCTACGTGTCTCGTGTAATAGGTACAAAGAAATTGATACAGAAGTTCTAGCAGAAACATGAAATTTTAAAAGATTCGAGGAACCCTTCTCTCATAACTTATTCGCCCTCCTTAATTTCAACCACCTACACAGGTAGCAAAGTACACCTTTACGAAACTTCCTCGTCATTTGTGCAACGATCCTGACGTGTCCCGAGAACTTTCATCGAACCCATGAATTTAAGATAAGAACAAGGGTACCTATCCGACGTAGAAACCCTGCAACCTCTAGTAACCTTAACGAGAGCGCCTCAAACTGCATCAGCGCGAAGTGGCTTATTAAAGTAACTTAACTGGCCGCGTATAAAACACCGGGTTGTCTCGAACGCCGTAAATCAGCGTCGATGGCAAGAGCAAGAGGCACGAAATGCTAAAAAAGCGTCGAACAACGGTTTTACTCGCGTTGCTAACGAACGCGGGGCTACGCTCGTGGTTCGCTTTGAGTTCACTGGCCAGCGTCTTGAGGGGTCGAATGCCACGCTGCATGATTCTAAGTGGTTCGTAATAGACTTTCAGGAAACCGGCACTTTTAGAATTTCACAGGAGGGTGTGATTCAGCCTTTCTACGCGCGGGAATGCGAGGAGAACGACGAGATGAAGAAAAGGTAGAAAACGAAGAAGAGGAAGGAGAAAGAAGGGGGTCAAGCGAGATTTCGACCGCGATTCCGTATGCGAGCAGCTGTCGACTGGTCGCGATGTTCTGCTCGTGCCTGTCAGCAATTTTGGTAATTGCTTCGGCTTAGCATGCCCGACGTGGAACGCACGACGATGCTCGTTGCCCTCGCGTTGTATCAAAATGCCAGCTCGAGGGTGGAACGTTGACGGCGTAATTTGCGGAACGAGATTGTTATTATAATTTTCCCGGTAAATGGAGATGCCATTCCAAGGGTAATTTAAACCGGTGAAACATGCGAAGTGTTTACGAACGTTCCGCCAATTTGTGGCTGCTTCAGAAGTGTCCTTCCGTAGCAACTTGCCTGAATAGTTTTGGCGAATTTACGTTTAGAGGTTTGTACCAGTGTTTCGAAGACTGCTGTTTGTTTCGCGAAAGGAATAAAGTGTCCCGAGGGAAATAGTAACGGAGAGGAATTCAAAAACAGGATGTCGAGAAACTTTGACGTTTTTGACTCAAGAAATATGGAATAAATTCTGTTACGGTGCTTGAATTCTTATATCTCGTCCTCGCTCTTATTTTATCTTAAAATTAAACTTTAGATTAAAGATTTCTAACTTGGTTGCTCAAAAATTAAAATTCATTTTAAAATTTAACAATTATTGTTGCTTTGAGGAAGCTTTTAACGATAGAGGGAGATACAATGGAGTACAAGTTTACTAAAGTTGAAGTTAGGTTCTCTAGAAATAAGACCAGTTTTTGGAACAATACGCGTAATTCGAATCGTAGGAAATCAACGTTAGATTCGAATTAAACACGCTTAATTTCAGACAATATGCTGTACAAGTTGTTTCAAGCTGCACGTCGATCAGACAACAAACAATACCGATACATGACACGGTATGTGCTCGGAATGCAAGCTCGAAACGCGTGGCGAGCTCGCGACACTCGCATTCGAAACAAATACCATGCCATCGATTTATTCAATGCCAACCACCGAATAGCTTGTTCGTGTATCTGATTTGTCAAGCGTCCGTGATTAATTTGGACAAATTGAAGGAAATAGATCACATCGAATTTAAGCGAATAACGCTTGCACCGAAGTTCCTCAGAATTCATTGTGAAATTCTCCTTAATTCTGATGCAACGAATTCTTAAGTATAATATTACAATATACATTGCGTGCAAAACTTATTCTTAAATTTCTTCCCTTTTAATATAATTCAATTAGTGTGGTTCAATTTAATTAAATAATATACAGCGAAGCGAGAAAATTCTGTAATTAGATACAGTAAAAAATGTATGGAAAAAGCCATTAACATGCAAGAACAGTTGCTTCGGTTGCACTAACGAATTACACGCAAGTTTCTCTAAATTACTTCTCTTCGAAACATTTCACAATTTCCCTACGCTTTCTTCCCCATAAATCTTTCCATATGGAACGTTTACTGCATCGAATAAATAAAGAATTCATCAAGTATAACCGATAATTCTTCCAAATTTGTCCCCTTTGAGATTATTATAGAAGAAAAGCTCGTTAAAATGTGAAGTAGCACTAACCAAGGCGACGATTAACCACACAAATATCACGCGTCCTTTTTCGCCTAAGAAGAATGTCCAATAAATATGCGACACTTTCGACACAAAATGATGCTATAAAAGAAGCTTATACCAGAAGTCAATGGCAACCTCAGAGAATAGAATAGAAATGTGAAATTAAATACAAACGTCTTTAGATTCTTAAAATAAGTTCAATTATTTAATTCGATATAACTTTTTTATTAAACCAATGTGTTTACCAATAACTTCTATGGTTTGGTGTAACCTTAAGAATAAAATTAAAAAAGAAATAAAGATTAAAACAGACAAATGTTTCGAAGATAAAAGAAAATACACTTAAACGTAATAAGAAAATATTTAAAATACGAAAAGAAAATGATGGTTCACGTAAGTGTTTCCAAAAGACTTCCTGGTTCCGGTGGAATGTCTGGGCGGAGGAGTGTCGCGAGTGTAGTCCCGCGTCCGCATCCAGAACTTCCAGGTCGTTTCGGTCACGCGACGGAAGATCAAAGTCAGCCGTGCTAGATATTTCATCGCAAACGTCTGAGCTGCTGCCAAGAGCGCCAAATGCGTCCGTCCGAGGATTTGCGAGCGGAAGTGAGCGGCCACGAGCCGAGAAAAAAGGGAAGCGAGCAGAAAGCCACCGCCATCGCGCGTAAACAGACCGACTACGCTACGAGACTTTTTGTTTTCACGCATCCAAGTGTCACTCATTCATGGTGGTTAATTTCCCCTTAAATTACCATTGAAAGCCATATAATAACGATTCTGCGCAGTATAACACTGGAAATATCAGAGTAATCAAAACGAGAATGAACTGTCAAAGATTTATACGTAGATTTACAACAGCGCATTTTTGGGTCTTCGAATGAGTTTTTGTAAAATATCTGAACAAAGATTTGATTTTTCCTTTGAATTATACAGGCTGTACAATCAAGTATAGAGTAATTTTATATGAAACAATACGTCAAGAATAGAGAATAACATTTTTTCGTTCTTATTTTCATTTGTATATTTTTCCATATACCTTCCAGTCTGAGATTCTTCGTACAAGTTCTTTTTTTATTTCAGTCGTTTAATGTGAATCACCGCGGAAATAGCAAGGGCGATTCGTTTCTCTTTCTATAGATATCGACGAAACTTTTGTCAGTTAGGTTTTCCAACAAGAATCACGGATTAGAAAGCTGACAACAGCCTGAACGTTAGAAGATGGTGGAGATATCAGTCTAGATACACAGATCCAAACGAGAAGAATTAGTTTCGAGCGAGAGAATAGATGTTACATTCGTAAAATAGTAAATCGTTGACGTGTCCGGCAAATAAATTTCCAACCTATATAAACACTTTCCCATCTTCTCGCCAAGTTTCACTAAAACCTACTTGTCCGCCTTCCATTTCGGCCACAGAATCCACCACTGCCACTTTAAACAATTTAATCGATTGAAACGATTCATCATCAAAAGTCTCTTTATCAAAGTATCCAGCAATCTCAATCTTCGCAACGTGCTACCTCATAAATCTCATAAATCCATTTCGACACGCACAGGCTATCGTCGTTAAAACGAGGTTGGTCATCACGAAGCCATGATCGAACGAAGAGCAAAGTTCAGTTTGATCACGAGAAGACAAATCGAGGAAGATTTCCTCTCGACGTTCGATGGTCGCTCCATTCTTCGGTCTATTTCAAGGAGATCGTGCACTCAATCGTACGTATTAAGGATAACACGTTTTGAGCAATTCTTGTTTCTGGAAGACAGATTTTCGCTTCTTTACCATTTAGGTATCAGCGCTCAGATGATACTTGACTTATTGCTAGTAGTTTAAAAATATATTCGAATATCTCGTAACTAGAAAATTTTGAAGTTATCCAAAGGATTTTGCGATGATTCTATATCGTAGAATAACAAATAATATAATAATAAATAATAAACTAAATAAGTAATAGAGAAGAGAACACTATGGTTCTTAGAAACCCATAGGACAGTTCTCACAGAAATAGTTTCAAATATTTCGTAGCTTCGCTAGTTTCAACCGTAGTTTTCATAACTTCGTTTAAAAATTTGTTCAACCATCCATTTGTTGCTCGTACAATCCCGAGTTCTACATCCTAGATGATTCTTCAGAAATACGTACAACAGTTTCCAGTAGAGTTGGACGTGCACACTTGGCGAATTTACAAACTTGACTTTCTCAAAAATGGAGCCTTTAACGCAATTCTGTTATTCTTGACTTTTATCCTATTTTCAATCATAAAATTTTCCTGACTTCGCTTGCATGACGAATTTAGATGCACGGTGTAAGTGCAAATTTTTGCTTTCATCGTTTGGTGACAGTAGGATTTGTCCGAATTCGAGTTTTCAAGACGTACCACTATTAAACTTTTCTTACTGTTAAAATGAAACGAAGAAAATAATATATAAAAAAAATAATAAGAAATAAAATTGAGAATTAAAATTACAATTACAATTAAAATTACAAATTAAAATTAAGCAAATAGGCAATAAAATTTCTTCTGTAATAAATTATGTTGAAAATTTTTTAAAAGACCCTATGTATCTTTAAAGGAGCATTGTTGTTCCTTTAATTTTTGTTTAACATGAACGAGTGAATTACTCATAGTTATAGACGTGAAATAAAATGTATTTTTTCTGAGTACCGAGGCCTTCAAAAGGGCCAGATCCGAGGGAGTCTGGAGGAGGAAAGAACGTGAAATTGCAAGAAAGACATCCCTCTGTGGAAACGCAACATTTCCCACGGCGTTCGGCACCTGCGCCACACTATTTCTGGCCAGTACTCGTGGCCGTTCCACGCGCCACTGAAGCGACGTTATATTTACCGCTTCCTCGTACTCGAGACAATGTCGAGACGTTCCGCGGCTACTCCTCGTTCTGGGTCAAAAGTTCCCCGCGGTCGATGAGGAAGAAAGAGCCTCGAATACGAAACAAGTGGCTCACGGAACGCGGCAGTGCAATTTCTGTTTCCGTGCTTCGTACTTTTGTGGTTGTTTTGTACGTGTTCCAAGTGGAAACTTTCGATGCTGTAGAGTTATTGATCAAGTTGGCGAGTGTTCTATATTTTTTCGGCTGGTGTCTGTTATGTAATAAATAACAGGAATTTTTGTTATTGGTGCATAGACGAAGCTTTTGAAATTTTTAAAAGTAGCGGAGAATCCGTGGCATGATGCGGATTTTGATGGAATATTTAATCTTCTGTAACCAGAATTTTTTCGGCAGAAAAGAGGATTATAAACCATCGATCTTTTGTAATTTAATATAAAATCTAGGAACTAATAATTAAATGGCGGATGTTTATGTTTTTACATGAAATTTATACGAACGTAAAATATAATCTATATAATTTCATAAAATATTTATAGTAAGATACTTGTTGCAATCTAGAAATAATAAAACGGATAAAAATCTGGATTTAGATTCTGATTCTTTAGCCGCATTCTCGTATAAGTTGTATCTTATTGTTGAATTTATCAAAAGAATTTATCAAAAGAATGATATTTCTTAATCATTCTTTTTTTATTGAACCTGACATTCTTCTTCAGGAGAAAGTTTAGATACTTGTTCTTTCGTCGACCAAAAATTCACCTGCTTTTCCGGGATGCTGTAACTACACGGTTGTCGTTTATGCAATGTTCTCCTAAACGTTTTTACCTATTATGTATGCAACGAGCGTTATATTTATGAACGCATGTAAAATTCTGCAAACCTGTAATCTTCTCGACTATTCCGCGGTGCTACAGAGCGAAAAGAAATCTGGGCGTAAAAGTTGATGGCTCGTGCGAAAGAAACTATCTCTCTACTGCACCTTTCTCTATGTCCGACACATCCACCAAATACGTGAAGTAACATTTTTTTTATACCAGCACTCACATCTATATTGTAGTTATTGTACACCTAACCTATTATTGTAACCTAAATTGTAGTTAATTACACAAAATTATAACAACTTAATTTTGTAATTACAAGACTCTACTGCAATAAACATCGATTACTGACATTCAGATTTATGAGCTTTGAATTTCTAATTACGTCACGTCGTAATTTCATACCATAAATTTCAGACCTATTAATCAGCGCAAAGGTCAAATCTTTATTATATGCTATTTTCCTCCGCTTCATCGTTCGTATCTATGAAGCATCTTTTCAAATTTCGAAACACTTTGCTCGTGAAAGCGTAAACCACACGTAGTAAACGTAGTAAAACTTTCATTTTGGGTCATACAGCTCTGAGAAGAACAAGTTTAACGTTAACAGATACGTAGAAAATTCTTTTATTGCAATATCCTAGCATAAATTTATTTAAGACAGCAGCATTCGGAAAAGGTGGTGGGAAATGAATTTAGACTAATAAATTTTGAGAAAATTAAGCGTCATCCGGAAGAAAAGAAAGGTACGAAAGAGCAACGAAACAAGAAACGGTATAATATCGTGAAGAAGAGCGGAACGCTCTTGGAAAAACACTCGGTTCGCCACGAATGATAACTACTTCCGCCGGATATGCCACTCACGAATCCTCCTTTCTCAGCCACGGCTCCTTTTTCCTTCGTGACTTTCAATTTTATTCCCTCTTGATCCGCCGGCGATTCGGTCTCGAACCTTTTACACGAACACAATTCCGAAACGCGGCTTGTCGCCATCGTCCGCTTCGAAATGAAATGTCTAAAAAATAACAAACGACGCGCGAGGAACTACCCAACGTCCAGGCAACTTATCTTTTTCTTTATTCGATCGATATCTCTACGACGACCTCGCGAAAATATTATTTACTTTTAGGATAGTGCATGGCCTGCATGATAAGAGAGTATTGATTCTTTTAATAATTCAATATTATATCTTCGTAGAAATGTTGGTTTGTTAAATTTCAAATATAAATTCAATTTGTCAAATGTCACATAAATTGGATTCTTGTAAATAGAAATATAATTATAAATTTGTTACATATTTTCAGAATAATTCATAGTGAGGGAGGATTTCGCTTAATATTACATTTTCATGAAAATATAATATTGGTTTATAAAAATTCAATTTATTAAATATTACATAAATTGGATCTTTGTAGAAATATAATTATACATCCGACATGGATGGACTATAATATGAATTTATATGTATACCACATTCAATCTTCCACTCCTACTTGTGTCCAACATTCTATTGAAATTCAATCTCATCGATCATCCTCTAATCAACCACTTTTACCTGATGCTATCAATTCCCCCCCCCCCCCCCAAAAAAAACCCACGCTTGAAAGAGTTAAGCAATCATTCCACCACTGAGAAAATACTCTCGTCGCAATAGTGTTTCAATGCTATTAACATTCTAGTAACGTGCAACCATCGAGTTTCTTAACATCGCTACGAACCTAACCCGGATATTATGAATAGATTACATTTCAAGATATTTTTATAACAGATACCACGGAGGAACACGAAAAAAGCTACAGGGCCAGGTAGAAAAATAATCGTAACTTTTTCAAAAGTGTTTCGTCAAAATTTCTTACGTATTAAATCACAAAGAAATTCTTAAAACATGAAATCGCCTTTCCTTACAATTCCTTCGGTGCATTAAAAGCAGCGTGTTTTCGATCCGATCACCACGGTCATCTGTGTCCATCGTTTCGAACGATTTACCAGGGAATATACCGCGAAAAATGTTCATCAAGGCAGACGCTTTCGATTATTCCTTAAAAGAAGGAACGGTTATTGTTACTATGATGTATGCGAAGCTTCTCTAATCTCATCTTCCGTGAAAGATTATTTACATAATATGAAACGTGATATGACAGAGACAGAAAAGAAAATAGAGAGAGAGAGAGAGAGAGAGAGAGAAAGAGAGAGAGAGAAAAAGAGAGAGAGAGAAAGAGAGAGAGAGAGCAGACATTCACCTCTATCGGCCGCCATTGTAATATAAGTTAGCGAGTCGCGGCCTGGTAATGATTATCCGCTGATGTATGCACGCGAGTTTCCAGCTATGCTTTGTAAATTTTTCTTATTTACACGAATCAATGGACCGGATAATTTAGTATAATCGAGCAAGATGTTTTTTATAATGTCTGAAGTAATCTTGCTTCGAGTTTTATTCTTCAACCTATTAACCATGGAAGACGATTTAACTCGTCATTCAGACTACCAATCTTTGGCACGTTCAATCTTTTTTTTTTTTATACAGGCATTCTCCATTTTTTCACATACTCGCGTTTATTAAGAGTAAATTATATCGTTTTTACATTTGCAAGTAGAATCGACATGGCTGAAATTGATTTATCTTTATCGAATTCTAATTTTGCAGTTCACCAGAAACAGGACACCTGGTTAACAGGTTAGAGATGATCGTTAGTATTTTACGTTAAACTCGGTTACACGCGAAACTGAGACAAATCACCACACGGTGCAACTCTTAAGAAAAATCACAAAATTCCTCGTATCCATAGGAAAACATTGTTTCAGTGTAGCAGCTAGAAAACGAAGGCCTTCGGCAACAAAGGTTAAATTCATTTGCGAATGAACCAGGTGGGTTGCGAAACTTCACCGCCGGCGTGACACTCGTAACGTGGACGATATACGGCGGTCGACTTCTCGTAGATCATTCACGGCGACGTCGTTTGCGTAATTCCGTGACACCGACGCGGAAAGCGATGAATCGCTCGTACAGAACCAGTTCCTGGCGATTTTTCCGCGTGTCGATCTTTACGCGCCAGTTGCGCCATCGTGCTTGATGTCGTTGCACCGATGAAAGCGGTTTTCGTGTGGGCCCTGTGTGGAATCGCGTAGATGGGAATCGTCGGACCCGCTTTGTTGCCCACTTTCGTAATTCGTAACCAGCACGCGAGACGATAAACCGACTGTATTGTTGCGTTCATTGTTACCTATAATTTGTTGATGAGATGCAATGGAAGCAGGATATCCCGGTGGATGTTTCCTCGATGAGTCACTGGAAAATTACTTTCTGAATAGAAGACGACATGGTGTTTCATTTTTTCAAAAATGAGTTTCTTGTATTTGATGGTTTTGAATTTTTAGGTAACTGGTATGGTAATTATTTTATTATGTAGAGGCAAACGAAGAGAAGTTTCACGAGAGTTTAACGAGAAATGTTCAGAAATTTATAAAAGGTGGTACGCTAGTGGAATTTCATTCGTTCGAACTACATTTATTGGAAGGAAATTTTTGTTAGTTAACTGAAATTTATGAACTGGATCTACTTATTTAGGCGAGGTCCCATTATGTGAACGAAAAATAACAGTACTCGTAAGTGGTTAGGAAACTGGGTGAATTTCTATTGTATGAACTCCAATTCATATAAACTGTTCGTCCCCTGAAAAATTCAAATAAATGGAGTTCTGCAGTATTATGCGTTATACACACACTGGTAGTTGATAAATTATATATTAGTTGTCGGTATAATAGAACAGATATTTAAAAATTTGCAACGAGTAAAAAAGTTCTAAAAATACATGGGATAACAATCCGATCTCGACATTCTATCTCTGTATCGATAAACACGCAAGACAGAAGACAGTAAGTAGTCAACAAGAATTCTACGTCTTGTTTCAAAACGAACCATCTGTCCTACGCAAATGCAAGATCAAAGCTGATCGCTCGCTATACAAAAAGACCAGGGACGATCGTAACGTTGCTGTAAACACTTGTTCCTTGTCTATGCGGAATTCGCTGATGCGGCTTGGCTGGACGCGCGATTAATCAGCGCGTGGTTTCATTTCATCGCACGGAGGCCCGATGCCGCGATATTTAATCATGCCAACCGCGAAAGACCGAGACGTATACGCCGCTGGTACCACGAATTAATAGAAACGACCGAGTAAGGGGGGAATTTTGTTTGAGTTACGGTGGATCGTGTTTCGTAGTTGACGAAATTAATCTAAAATTTGTCTTGGTTCATTAAAACGTTTATTTAGCTCGCTGTAATTAGAGCTTCGTTTGCTAATGAAGAGAATTTTACGGTTAACCGTAATCATTTTAGCGTTTTACGTTCAGAATTTACCATCCAAAGAAATCTACCTTCTTTCTGTCGTTTCAAAGCTTCAAGCAAGAAACTGCAGATAATAACTTTTCAGAACTTCGAAGAACGATATAGCAAATGATTAAATCACGGTTCAAAAATTCAATAAAAATATGAAAAATACAAATATCGACGCGATTTTCCGTCAACAAATGAATTCTCCCGAAAACCTAACAAACTTCTAATTGAAAATTAAACAGAATGAAATTCAGGAATGTGAATAAGAAGTAAAGCAACGTTAAAGTTTCAACTCTTTACAATGTCCAAGACATATTTTGCGCTTCGAATTCGTAGAGAGTGAAACAGCTCGAATCCTCGCGAGACCATGAATGAAACAAGTGAGGAAAAATGTTGCCGGTACAAGCCATTAATTCTACTCTGTTCTATCGCGACTCGAGATTCGTTATTACGCGACGCGTTTAATACTGGAACGGGATGCGCGTAACTCGCGCTAAAGGTAACGCGAGAGATCAATCAAGGGAGACGGTGCTATTAATAAACGTGGACGAGGTCTATTAATAAAGAGGAACGGAAGATTAGAAACGTTTCTTGCGCGCCGTACTGTGAAAGACCATTTTGCAGTAGAGTCCGGATACACGACGAGCACTGTCAACGATGCAATGACTCACGTTGGCCAACGCTTCTAACGCAACCAACCCCCCGCGGGATTCGTTCGAGTTTATACGGCCCCAGCGAGGTAATATGATTCAGCCGCTAATTACATTCCACGCTGGTAGCCAGCGGCGAATCTGAAATAGATTTTCGGGAACACGGAAGAATTCACCGGTCATCACCTTTTACAGCGCCCTGGTAATTATAGGACGCCCTATTTCCGGCGAATTTACGCCGTGAAAATACAGCTTACTTGGGGCATAGAAGCTTTGTTCCATTCGTGCAACGAGAAACGAAATAACAAGTTGACTGAAGTGGAATTTTCTGAACTGAAATGGGAATGGAAATGTCTCTCGTCTTTCATATTTTTTTTTACTGGACTTTTATATCGCGATATAGAAATTCCATTCTCTGATGTTAACTACAAAATGAACATCAACCAGGAGCTTTCATATTCACGAAATAAAAAGTTAATAAAGGTAAATCAGTTCCTATTAAGTGGGTTCAAGTTCTTGGAAATTTTAATATCGTATAATTTATTTCCAAGTGAAAAGAAACGTAAAATGGTAGTGAAACTCTGAATAACGAAATTATTAGGTCCATAAAATCGCCGATCTAAGCGACAAATTAACTCATATTTGTCGGTTGACAGTTTAAAAGGTTGTTCGTTTTATGGTAAAATTTTATTTATTTCAATATAAACAAGAATTCGTGTAACTGCACTTGTACTAAAATTTTCGCCATTTTTCTTCATTATCTATGATTTTCCGCTTTGATAATAGAGGTTGATGAACAAGTAGATTTAATCAGCGCAGGTCGGACACGAAATAAAATCTCGTTTTTTATTCAAACATTTTATTAAATGGAATTAAAGTAAATTTCTATCTCTACCCTACCTGAATGATTGGTGAAGCTAAAAGGGGAGCTACATTTGAAGTTTTTAGAAGATTCTTTATACGAAATACGGGATATTTAGCTATTGCTATTTAAAAACATGCTTTGTATTTAAAACAAAAATTATGACAGACTCTGAATCAGCATCGTAAATCAAAAACCTATTTTGTAACATACTTGTTTATTCGATTTTACTCCATCAAGGCTAATACCATCGAAAACCTTCGAATCCTTCAAATGAAATCATTCAATGGGAATGAACGAAACCTACAGAGAGAAGAATCCATAAGAGAAAAAGTCAACGTCGACTTGTTAAACTCGCGTGGGACGAGAGCCCGTACATTTCTCCTATGATTATCAGGGTTTTCTCAATCCGTAACAAACGCGCCGATTCCACCTTCGCTCTCGAACCAAGTTCCAGCCGACGAAATTTATCAGACGCGATGTCTCCGTCGCATAAAACACAACGTACACACGGATACACTGGTAAGACATTACAGATGCGTGAGAGAGCCGGCCACGCGTGGGAGCTCACCCACGCGTGCCCTGGCCATGTTTGAATATTTATCCATCTAAGGATCGAGGTTCGTTCATGGTTCGTTCGTCACCGATTGAGACGACTCTGAAAAAACCAACCGTATCCACGCCGACGATTGCACGCCAGTTCGTGCTGGTCTTCCAGTATTTGTTTACAGAGAGACCTTGGATAGAAGAATTTTGTGTCTTTCTCTTTGCTTTTAGAGAAGGAATCGATTTTGTGAGTAAAGATGAAATATATTGATAAAACTACTTAATTAAACTAAAAAAAGGTATATTGCGTGTGATTTTCGTTATTTCCGAAGATTCGGAATATTGTCATGTAACCGTGTTGTTTGTAATGAAAATATCTTTTGTTTTTGAAGAAAATAAAATGAAGTAACTACAAGTATTTATGATCGATATATTTTCTCTCATTTTCCAAATGCTATTTCATTTCTCTATTAATTTCCCTATCTCTCTTTCATTCAATTTCTTCGTCTAATTTTTTCATTTTACTATTGATTTATGCGATGTCTTAGTATAAAACATGGTATCGGCTGATAACATAAATTCGTCCCGTTTCTCCATTTATACAATATACATAGAAATAGGACACAAAAAGAAAAAGAATCGTCTATGAACGTGAATGATCTTGTAACTCTTGTGTCGTATTTATTTGATCATGAAATAGTCAAATTCTGGATCACAAATGAATAATTATTCGTAGGAGAAACGTTTAAATATCAAATATTCCTTTGAATTCTACCACTCGGCGTTCTACAGCTTTGTTAAATTTGTTACGGGTATTTGATAAAGTATTTAATTATTCTTGAATGTCCCCTTCTATTTACGAGAGAGTAGAATTTGATATTCCAATTAAATTGCAGATACTCAAGTTTCCTGACTCTGCATAGTGAGTGATGTATGATAAAGCCGGCAAAACGGAGATTTCAAAGCAGGGATTATGGGATTAACTCTTGGTTTCTGGAGTAGAGTGGAGTGTGCCACGTGTACTGCATACTTGCCTTACATTTCGTGTAACAAGCTTGCGTAGCACCGCAGAATGGAGGGGGGAGGGGGAAATTTACCTAAAATATCCTCAATGACTCTCTTATGTTCTATCATCATCAAACTTTAAGGTTTTTTTATTACGAAATTACCACAAATTTTCAAGGATTGAAATCAGAAGACCGGAGAAGAAAAGCAAGAAGACTCGACATAAAATCCAAAGATCGAAGATGACAATGGAAAACTTTCGTTTCTCAGCAAAGTTTGATAGATCGCAGAATTACTACAGTCGTCCAAATAAAATTTAATCGCGACAAATTTCAACTCTTTTCCAAAGATTGCTGTCACACGATTGAAGAAAGAGGAAGAAAAATTTTGAACGTTGAAGATCGAAGCAGAAAACTTTCGTATTTCGGCAAAATTCAGTGTGTCGAGGACACTATATAGGATAATAATTCAAATCTACAAACGTATATTACTAAGACAATTCTAAATTTCAATCGCGAAAAATTGCAACTCTTTTCCAAAGGTCGCTGTCACAACATTAAAGAAAGAGGAAAGAAGACTCGAAAGTTAAAGATGCGAGCAAAATATTCCGCGGTAAAAATGCAACGTGTTGTCTATGGTATTTTGTATATACAATTGTGTATTGCCATGGGAATTTTGATAAATTTCGCTCGCGGCACATCGCAACGGCTTTTCAAAGACGGAGCTAGAACGTCGAAGAAAAAGGGAAAAAAATTCTAAATAAGATTCAAAGACCGTAGATGAAAATGGAGGACTTCCGTACTTTTCAAGAAATTCATGTCTCAGCGAAATTGTCATAGCAACAATCCGATCTTGTGGAAAATTGAACGTGCCAAAATCGAATATCGAATTGCGGATAAATCGCGTCACGACGATATGATACCTGGACAGAAATCGTGAAAACGAACGACGACGACGTTTCTCCTGAAAATCGAGGCACGCTTTCACGAGACATCTCCATTTCCGCGAGCTATCCGGGCCAGATTTACCGGCCGGGAACAACGGAAACGTCGAAGATGCTTTGTCAAGTGATATTTCGTTGGCCTTAATAGGTTGCATCGAGGAGCCAAAGCTCTACACGCGATCGTTTCGTTAAGATCTTTATTTCGCATGCTTCCTACCTTCTTAACCAGAAAGTTCCGCTTGGAATTTTAATTGAACGCTCGTTCACGTTAAACCAGAGATACGTTACGCATGTGATTACAACTTTTAATTGTTATATAAAGTCTCGATATTATTGACCACGACAGTGGCGAGTATTTTCAGTTTTCCAACTGAGAACTGGTTAACGCTCGACAAAGAATTGGACGTTGCATCTTTGGAACAGGGCGAACCGTTCCAGCTAATTAAGTTGCTGTTAAGAGAATAACGTTGCTTCGTAATTTATCCTTAATGATGTCGTTGTTAATAAGACAGATTGAATTACTCCAGCGGCGGCAAGGAAACGCGTCGAGGTTTCGCGTGTTCCGGATAAAAACTTGAGAAAGAAAAAGTGACTATCGCCATTGTCAGAAGGTAATAAACAGCTGGATTTATTCGGTTGTGGCGGTGCAAATGAGCGAAGTTAAGCGGTGAAACGAGATTATACTGAGTCGATCGAAGATCCTAAATATTTCGAACTACACGATTATCAGAGTTTTCAAGCAACAATTTGCGCTGCAGCACTGCATTTTGATAACTGGTCGAACCTTCTGTTTACGGAATATCGTCGTCGGTACATGTGCTACTTTCACGGTACTCGAAATCCAAGATACGACGACACGTTCAGAAAGAAACGCTTTAATTAACTTCTACAAACCGTCAACGGGAGTCGGCAGAGTACACGATTTTCTCGACTCGCGATTTCTCTTTCACGATTCGTGACATAAGCTGCAATTTTAAGCGTTTCCGTCAACATTTGTTCCGCGTGTTTATACTTTTAGTATTCTGTGAACGCTCTTTTTTAACCGTGATTATTGCTTTTCAGTATCTTTTTTTATGAAATGGTTTTTCATCGAGGAAACTGAAACTTCCATAGAAGTTTAGTTCGATTGTACGAAAGAGTATCTATGCAGTGGCTCACGAAGATATTTGAATACTTATTATATCAATGTGTTATGTCTGTCAGACAAAACATTTCGAAATTATATTTCAATTGGAACGTGTCCCTACTATCATCGATAAAATGTGAAATAAATCTAAAAATATGTGTACGGGCTTACAAGATATTTAGCGTGCGCATACTTTGCACAGTTCAATAAATTATTCGTTACATTAACAAGCCACGACATTTAGCGGATCTATCTTTGCCACTAATTCCACGTTTATATCCCTTGGAACTGCCGAGGTTGACTGATAGAGAAACGAGTGGATGAACTTGTAATAGAAAAATATATTGAAATAAGTATAGATATAAGTATAAGTATAAGTATAGTGTATGTTGATCCACATCTTCACTCTTACAGTGTTACAATACAAAAGAAGAAGCTACGATAGGGAACACGTTCATATATTTATAGCAAAAGACATTATCAGAAAGTTAACTTCGTAGCTCTAGCTGAAGACTACAAGAAACAACAATAGAAATCTACTTATAGTTCTTTCGTTTCCAGACCTTGTAACCCAAAACGTAATTTATATTCAAGGACACAATAATATGGACCTCTCCTTATTTCGAATTTTTTGTTTCACTAAATTCTATTCTCTTCGTAACAGCGGTCTCCAGATTACGGATATGCAAAAGTAAAGACTTCTTCTTGAAGTAATTACTTCAACAGGAACAAAGTATAGTTTACTTGGAACGTTTTTCGGAATAGCGAATAGTTGGAAAGGTAATGGTATGTAAAGCTTCAAATAGGATAATCTGTACAAAGCTTGGTCAGTAATTCCTCCGTGTACCGACAGAGTCTTTAGTTCGAACACTGTCGAGTGATTAGTTTCGACATTTCGAAATTTTATCTGTACGTTGGCTGCTCGCGAAATTCGTAGTACAAACAGAGGGATTTCAGGCAAGTCGCAGCGCAGCGATACAGCTCGAGCCGCGAAAATTTACGAGTTGGAGATATCATCCGACTAAAAGTTTCAGACGCGTGGCCAAACAAAATCTAAAGGAAATGATGTGCCGGCTGTGGCGGTGTGGTGTTATTTTTGCTCCGTTCCTGCTTTTAAATTGTTTCACGACGAGTTGCTTTCTTTCTCGTCTGCGGTGGGTTCATAAAAATGTTTGGAACATCCTGCGAATGATTTGTATTCGTTTCTGCAAATGTATACGCACCATATTAACACTCATCCGTCCCTCTTTCTACCATTTGACCACTTATTATAATTATTACAATTTTTCATTTGGTGCCACGTTGACACAGCGATAAAAGATGAAAAAATAAATACGTACAAATTTGTACCGTTCGTTAAACTACGTCAAATTTGCAACTCACCATCCAGCGCCCACTTTTCAAAAAAAAAAAAAAAAAAAATGGAATTTTTGTGTCAATTTATGCAACAACTATGTACGTACATATATCGTTGATTTTGCAATAAAAATCCAATTCTTTTTTATATGCGCAGTCGCTATATTTTTCCCATTAAACACTAGCCGATTATTATCTGAATATTTTCAAACGTTTTTGAAAATTCGTTGTTAAGTGCAGCATTCTCTTCTAACCTGTTAGAGGCCATTCAATTTTTTCCCCACTAATTCTTTTCTATCCCTTTCGATTTAGTTAATATCTCTTCCCTTAAGGGAATTGGAATTTGGAGGGTGGCTTCATCCCTTGAATTTGGGTTACGGCAGTCAAAAAAGTTACGCGTCTAATATTTGTGGCGGTTCTTCAAACCTATAAAGTTCCATGCAAATTAGACCATTCGCGACCTTTCCTTTTCAAGCGTCTCGAGGCGAAAATGTCGCGAGAGGCTTCGTTCGCGAAGCGTGACACGCTCGTAGAACAAAGAAGCCTTTGCGAAAGATACATTTTACACAGATTCACACTTGAACGAGGTACAAAGTAACAGACAACGTGAATTTCAATGAAATTAGCATTCGCTGATAGTATCGATCGAGTGCATTCTACTTGTCGCTCTTGGTGTTCCGCTTACCGGCGCGACAATCCTTCATTTATAAACACCGTCAAAGGGAGCAAGAAGTGAATTACAAGAACCTCTCCGCCGTCTCAACACGATCCTTTAATTCCTGTTTCTTTGTCAGACATTTTTACGCTAGAAGATTAAAAGAGAGATTGAAGCGGTCGAGTGGGTGTAAGGATAAAGAGAAACTCAATGATTCCATGGAGATAATTAAAGAGATCGGAAATATTTCCTTCGGGTTCTCGTCCAAGTGTCGACAGTTTGAAGTGGATATTTCGAAACTGGCAAAGTTGCGTGAAAAAAGTAGCGATCATGATATTTCTTTTCTTCTCTTTACTGTTGCTAATTTAGAAGATTAAGTATTTGTAGAACTTGAAGATACGAGATTTAAAAAATTAGACGATATCATCGTGATGACAATTCAAGGATAATCAGTGCATTAGAATGCATAAATACAAATCTAAACCTTGCGGATCAAGTTTTCAATTATTATGAATTTCGTGCGAAATTAAAAAAATTTTTAATTACAATGCAACAAAGTTCTAAAATCATAAAAGCAGCTAAAAACACTTAATAGGAATCTAAACGTCATTGATTAACACTGACCAAATATTGAATCGTATTCCGCCTAGATCAACAAATTCTCTCGATTCAAAGGACCGAAGGCAAACGCTGTCCAAACACCCGCTATTCCAAAATCTAATCACGAAATTCGCTCACAGACCAAAACACACCTCGAAACAACGAACATACCCAAACTCAAATATCCCAACAGACCGAGTTTACCTGACTATTTGAGTATTAGTATCCGTGGTCGAATATAATCGATTGTGGATTAGGTTTCGTGGCGAGGAAAAATTGACTTTTGCTTACGTGCATGACGAGTCTATCTTCGATGTTAAATCAATCATTGCGTAGCTTAAACAGGAAATAATTATTGCGATAATTACCATAACTACATATTTATGCAGAGATATTTATCAACTTCTACGTGTATACACAATATAATCACGAATCTATTGCATGTGCAAATATAATATATTTATCATAATATAGATAAATAGATAGCTATGTTACATGTAAAACGTAATTAATATGAAATATGTTAAGAGAGTAATTTCCCATCTGAAACAGACGTGAGCGCAAGATCTTCGGTGCGATTACTGGTTTCGTTCCGCTGAGAATTTCTCTGGAAAAAAGAAAAAAAGAAACGAATTTCTCCACTCTTGTACAATTATTACAGCTATAAAGTCAGAATCGGAAAAAATGTGGCTTAATATACTTGCTTGATATACTACTTAATATATTTACTCCGATGCTACAATCTCGCATACGTAAATGCCTTTGAAATTATCTTCTATTAAAACACCCTTAAGCTTAAGAGCCTTGGGAAAATTCTAGAGTTCGAAGCTAGTCCTCGTACCATAAATCCAGTTAAGTACCCGAACGTTAAACTAGCCGGATAATACACCAAACTCTTTGTGCATATCCGCATATCCGTGCGTTATTCACCGTCGATGAAACACGATCCAAAGACCGAGTCAGCTGCGGCGTTTCTCGCTTTTCTCGCGACGCATTAAGAGAATTACAACGCGCTCTCACAGCTTACGAAAGCTTTTCGTAACGCGTGCAAACGTTCCGGCGATTTGTCGCCGCCTGGACGCGAATAATCCCGATAACAATGCACCGAGGGATTCGAGCGTTCTGCCGCGTGCGAGATAGTTGCTTCCACGGAGCAGCAGGTTGCCGGTCTCTCTGTAATTTGTAACGTCATCCATTCGACCGTGTAACTCCGTAATGACGCGTAATGATCCCGCCGCGAGACCCGTATACGTGTGCATCCGGCCACAGGCCTGTTTCCTACGTAATATTATGGACGAGCTATAAACTCGTCCCGCGTCTTTGCGACGCGACGTATTACCCCAATGGCTCTCGAGTTCCGCGAGTGCCGCGAATTCTCCGCGCGTTCCTCGATCTGAGATCTGCCAAGCAGCATGCGACTGAAAGTTAATGAGGCAGAATGGAATTTTTGAGATACGACGGGATCGCTGGAATTTTAGCTTTTGCCGTTTGCGTAGATCGTATGGAGGGATTGATAGCGGTTACTGGATTTGGTAGTTAGGAAGTTCGTTTATAGGAGAAACAAGTCCGGAGTTAATTGTGCGAATAATCTACCTATTCGTATTGTGGTTATTCTTGTTGTATAGCTTTGTTCTAAAGGAACCTCTTTTTAGAAAAGAGATCTACAGCAGACCAGGAAAGACCAGCCGAAATCTTGTACAAAGAATCGCGTGGAATGCTCAACCACGTCGATACCCATTGTTCTACTTCGACCAACTTTCTAATTCTCGTTACTTCGAATGAAGCAACAGTTTTTTCTTATCTACTGTCATTTGTCATTTATTATCTGTATCGTACTTTTATTATATAAATACTTTCGCTAAAACTAAATCTTTTTTCGCAAAGGGAAATGCTTAAAAACTTAAAAACATTGAAAAAGATTCAAAAAATGCCATGAGGCAAAATCTTCTATAAAAATTGTCGGAGAATTCTCAACCATATCGATGCCTCACCATACAATTTCAATTAACTTCTTATTATTTACAATCGTTTATTATTTATTATCCGCTATCACATCTACTATCATTTATTATATAAATACTTCCCTTAAAAACGAATTTCTTTTTACCAAGGGAATATCAAGAAGAAACCTTCAAATGCTTGAAAACATCGAGAAGAATTCCAAGAGGACCACGAGTTGAAATATTCTCCAAAAATTGTCAGAGTATTTTCAACCGCGTAGATGTTCACCGTTTAACTTCAATTAGCCTCTTGGAGTTTATCGCTCCAAATAAATCAAGAATTTTTGATTATCCATTATACTGTTATATTCTTATCATATATTTCCATTCGAATCTGTTTTTACGAAAGAGAAAAAGAAGCTTCAAAGAAGCTTTAAAAAGAACTCGAAAGAGGTCGGAAACCAAAAGCAACAAACCATCGTCTGCTCTCGATTTCGCCAAAGTTCCTCAGGTTTTCAGAGGCGAGACTCGCCGAAGGTGACTTCCTGGGCGGACAGGAGGCTGCGAGCCGTATCTAATTAGCAATTACGATTCACGAACAGTCTGGAAAGCACAGTGAAGATAGTCGAGTGTGAGACGGACGCGATCAGCTCCTTCCGTCCCGAAATCACGAAAGCAATCTCATCCTCGCCGCGAAACGAGTTATTAACGAAGCATGGTGGTGCACTCGTGCGATTCGCAGGATTAACGCAGCCGAATTAAGCTCGCTAGAAGACCATGAATAATCCTTCATCGGTGACGCGAACGGAATTCAACCACGCCAGCTTAATATGGCCGTGACCACTTGTACCTGTTTAACGTTACGCTGCCTCCCATAAACACGCCGCTGGTATGCAACGAATAAATCGATCCGCACGAGTTCACGCGGGATGTTCGTCGACCGCGGAAAGTCGACTTTACGTGGTCGAATACGTGACGAATCACAAAATCGAGCAAAATTAACGATACACTTTGTTTATCGATGTTTCTCATTTCACTTCGATGATATTCACTTTTTTTCTTTTCTTCCTTACAATTTTATCTTTCCTGGTGAAAGCATCACAGAACGACTTTGAACTCACATTCCTCAGATATTTTTACTTGGAAAATTTATACACAAATTTTACCGTTGACACAGATTTCTTTGAAAGATCTTTTACTAACAGAATTTCCTTAAAGATCAATAATAGGTATGTTTGAAGTAAAGCTCATCTTCTGGAAGTATTCAAAATCGTTACTCTGAAATTTCGTAGCACTTCATTTTAGTATAATAATTTTGCAAATGTAATAATTTTCGGACCACCGTGTTCAGTGTAAGGTTGGAAATTGCAGCGGGACAAATGGTCAATTTTGAATAATTGTCTCCTAGTGTGGATGATTTTCCTGAGGACTGAAACCAGACGTGAGATCGATTTTGCTACGCGTAACAGTTAGAGACACACGAATATCGGTATGGTGTTCGCATGGTATGGGGAACGTGCGGTATTATGAATGGCATACCGAAGCATCGCCAGATTATAGACAAGACCTTTGATCCAGATGATCAAGGATTCGTTCACGTGTGCTGATTGCAACGAGAAATCAATTCTGCTTTAACAATTGTCACGCGATAGACACACAAATGCTATCTCGAAAGCAGCGGATTTCTAACATCTCGTTAGCAACAATAAATGGAAATTACGAGGGCTCGTGAATTTTAATATTCAATGGCATTAATTAAAAAATGACTTATCATCAAAAGAACTGCTTTATTTTAATCCTTGAATCGATAAATACCGAACACTGAAAGCTCAAGGAAAAATCTGTAGCTGCTTCAATCGTATTCAGTGTACTGGAAGTCGTATTTCTCCAGCGATGTTATACAAAATATCTTCCAGTACGAACTTTAAACGTCCACGCAGTCCAAAAATGTTCGTAAGCGAACCGCGAAATTGGATCACTCGACCGACTATACTCAGAGTTCAAAGAAGAACTAAATTAAACCTCGTTCCAGAAGCTCGACGCACATGCAAAAAGTATTACCTTAACAGCTTTTGAACAATTCTCAAAGAAGAAATTTAAAAAACACAAATTCTCTTTCAGCTAGCTTCAAAAACGTAATGAACATGTAATTCGCTACAGGATTTTATTTGTTAATCTGAAATGATCAATTAACGTGTCATTCGAATTGCTTGATAAGTTTACTTTAATATATAAATAAAATACATTTCTTTATTTAGAGATCCTCCATTCTTTTTGAAATTATCCTAAAGATGATGTGTCGTTTCATTTTGTGTTAAGAACGAATCGTATTATATGAAACTGATTTCTTTCTATCCTTACTTGATGTTGAAATATTTAATTAAAATTTAAGCATCCGGTTAACAGATTAGAGACCACGAAGTCAACGATCCAACAATCTAAAGAATCTTGCAAACAGATAAATACGGCACAAAGTAAAAGGACACAGACGCAAACACTGCTTTATGCAATTTTATGAGAAAGACGATAGTTATTTGTACATGTTTGGCTATGTTTTACCAGACTTATACCGTGAGAAAGCGTGCCATGGCCTTTCGCAGAAAATACTTTTATCCGTTCGATAAAAACAGCCGCTAAAACTGGGATGCTATCTGATGGAGACAAATTCCAACGGTCAAGTGTTATAAATTAGTAGCGAGCGCATGGGTGCACGACCAGCACAAGTGAAACCGATTCGACAAAATCATTTATCTTAATTAGAGGTCCCAACGAGTTTCTAGATCTTTTTTCTCTCGAAATTTGCATTCTTTCTCAACGTGAACCATGCGAACCGTTGCGTGCCTTGAGCAATTTTGAATTCAACAAAGAAAAAACACCACGAATTGCGTGCCGCGTGTAATGAAGTTTGATTGCGTAACACAGATAATATAAGCGACGTTTCCTAGGTTTTATTCGCGAAAATTTGTCCCTCGGTTCGACAAAGGAAAAGGACAATTGAAATGATGAAACTCGGACAAAAAGGTTCCGTTTAAATAGCCAACACGTTTGTTTGTTGAATTAGATATTAATGATACGTTTTTAGTATAATTTCTTAGAAATTTCTAAGAATAGAATTTCTATACAATAATCACATTATTCAACAAGTATGCGAAATCACAAAAATGTTAAAAAGGTACGGTAATTTATTTGGTACGGAAGTCTATTGAAGTTAATCCTTCAAAATTACAGAAATTACGTAATATCATATAATCACACATATGTAAAAAGTAAACGATACCAATGATGGCCAATAAATATTAAACCAAAAAAGAAAAAAACAACAACAAAAACAATTACGATATAAAAAAGACAATAATAACAAATAACGAAAAGAAACAATAATTGACCATAAATAATAAAATTCTTCTGAAATATCTAGGAATGCTTTCTTTTCAGCTCGACGTGGAATGGAGAAAATACCAAGTTTCTAAAATGTACATGAAAACTATAGCACGAGAATACATACTTACATACTCTTGTCTTCGTGGTTTATGAAGTATATCGCAACATGTGACGATATTCAAGTCAAAGTTAAAACCGGCGTAAAGTACCTATACATCTCTTCACAATGTAAATGTATCCGGAATTAATCGCGAAGCCGTATTACGTTCGATTTAACGACGTCCATTAACAACGCGTAGCAAATCGAAACGTCGACCACAAAATCGGTCATCGCGCGCTAAACCGTCTTTACGACCTGACAGCGGTGACCGCACCGCGGTCGTTCGGAACTTCCACGAAAGAATCACGATCGTATCATGAATTTAACAACCTCTGGTTAAAACGTTACCTCAAATTCTTCTATCGTTCACAAACGAGCCTCTATTCTGTTTCATTGTGTCTCTAAATGTTCGAAATTTACGTTGAAATTATACCTTCCGACAGACTAATTAAGTAAACGAAAAATTGACTTTAAAATCAATTTCAAAGCATTTATCATTTACGTATTGGAATTATAATTAACGATTAATCGTGAAAGTCTAGAATTGATTATATTCTGCGACTTTTTATTCTTTATTCTCACTCAAAATTTATTTAAATTCCTAGAATTTATACATTTCACGGTTCTCTGTTTATCTATGTTTCTCCTCCGTTTAAGACAAATATTTTAAATAAAAATCTCCGTAAAACGCGAACATTTCCAACGGCAAACAGACAAGAAACGTGCGAGGAACACGCAGGAATTTCAGAAGAAGTTCCACAAGAATTCTATTACACGCGAAAACAATATTAGAATATACACAAGGAACAGAAGAAAGAAGTCGTCTTGGATCTTCGAATGAAAACGCCCAGGTATTCAAAGAGATTTTAATATCAGAAGAGCTCGGCTGCAACGAAACCAATGACTTCTCGTGTATTTTCTCCCTCTCTTGTACCAGAACCGGAAGGGAAAAAATATAACGCGCCCACTTTCATTATCTCGAAGAAAATAACACACGACCGAGAATGAAGATTGCACGAATAAAGTATACCGCGCACGCGATCGCCTAGAAGCGTCTCGTGCTCCTCTTCGACCTTTTACTTATGTCTGACCACAAATCTATCGACTACTGTCCGATAAACGGGACCGTTGCCATCGCGAGTCGAATCGTGCGAATATCATTTCTCCGTGAAGTTTTAACGCTGAAATTTATCGTTGATTAACAATTGCTATTAAACCAACAATACTACAGTAATATAACTTACAAACCGTATATTTTATGATCAGCAATATAATCGAAAGCAAATTTCTGTTATCAATATAATAGTAATCATTAATTACTGTTGTAAATTGTGGATCACGAAAATTATATAAATTGCAAAAGATAGGCGCCAAATTAAAATTGAACAACAAATTTACCATTTTTATAGAAACACTTGGGGATCTTAATGCAAATTTTTAGGGATATTTAACCGATTAACTTAGAAATGTTAAGACGTCTAGAACGAGTTAATGAAAACACTAACGCGAAATATGTATACTAAATTAATATTGAGCAACTGATTTATCATTTTTAAAAGGACAGATGAGAATTTTAGTGTCAATTTTTAACAATATTTAAATATCTAGTGTGGAAATGTTGAATTGCAAAAATGTAAAGTAAAGTAACGATTACATATTATATATTTAACACGCCCACAGTCTCTTGACAGATATGATAATCAAAAAATGGTAGAATTTATGAAATAACAATATATCATAGAATATCAGTAAATGGAAATAATTTCATTAGCGCTCGTCAAAATAATCGAGTCTCTGGCGGTTAAAACAATATTGGAAAATGTATTTCCAGGCACGGAGAAAAATATAACGCGTGATTTCCGACAATTATCGATAATGAAAGCTAATCGACGGTTGAATAAACGATTCAATTGTAATTAGCATATCCATTCGGAAGAATTTTCATGCTCTTCCTCTGTGCTCATATTCAATATCCATCAGCAAACCCTTTCGAAATATCAATTCATGAAATGAGTCTATTATACTCGGGGGGCGGACATCATGTTTTGACGTTGTAAATGGATATTTGTATTTCTGTGTAAAACATCGAAATTCGATGTATATTTGAATATATTCCGGAGAATTCGATGGGAATTAATTGTAAATATGCCATAATAACACGAAGCTGTGTTATTATCGTTATTTATGTAAAAGGACGATTTGTTAATATTCGTACATACGTAATAAATTACATAGGAAAATATAGATCTCTTCTAGCACAATTCTACAGAGCTATGGGTAATTTTAATAGGAATCAATCGAGAAACTTTCTGAAAAATAAAACGGTAAATTAATTAAATTTCGTCAGCAATTTTAGTTGTACAATTTTGATATATAACTGCGCTTGAATCGTTACACTTTCTCGTATTTATTTCTTTACTTTTATTACTTTGGTCATCAATTTCTTATATTTTATTTATATCCTCGTTTTATGTTTACGAAATAAATACAAATTTCATAATGGTTCAACTATTTGTTCAAAAAATACACCCGGAAACTATAGATATTATATTATAGGTATTTATAAGTACATAATTATAGTTATTATATATATTTACCATAGGAACTTGTAGAAGCTTTTTTTTTAGAAAACCCTTCGATCAGTCTCACTGAACTTTAACTAGAAATTTGACAAAGTCTGTGAAACGATCGAATTCACAAACGTCCGAAATCAAACGATTCGTTCCTTTGCCTGGACACAAACTTCGCTTTCTTTTCTTCTTTATTAGTCTTCCACTAGCTTTCTTTCTTTTACCTACGTTTATTGGCAATCTATACGTATACGCGGCAAGGCAAATATTGGCTGTGGTTCGTAACAAGCTAGGACGAGAATTTACTAATACCAGGACTAATGTAAACGATATCGTGCCTTTTAACCATTCTAGTATTTCTTTTACGTTCAGGGGCTAGACGTTAGCCAGGAACCGGTACTCAATGATTTACGTGCCAGTGCTCGCAAATCGCTGTAATTGCGAGCCTTTCAAACGCTGCAATAAAAGAAAAACGGGAAGGAGTCGTCGATCTTTTTAAAGTTCCACCTAGATGAACTTTCGATAAAAAGTAGCCGGGACTGGGATCGCCGATCACAAATATTAAGGTTTTACTCCGGCGCAGATTTTTCTCTCCGAATCGCCGCTTTCGGCGTTTCAGACGTCGTACGGCATTTATTTCGCCGCTTCTCGGCTTTTAGTGCTTCGTAGTCGACGGAAGTTTGATCGGAATTGGTCAATCGAAGCGGAGAATTGCACGTTCCGCTGTCGAGAATGGGAAATGTACAACGAGATTTTGGTATTACGCGTGGAGTTGAATAATTTGCGCGAGATTTCTGCATTCTCTGATCTGGCTTTCATTTTTTTAACTACATTCAAGAAACACGAATTTCTATAAATATCTACAGTCTGTTTATCGTAGTCGAGTCTCGTAACTAAACTATGGATTTTTACGCAGATTTGTAACTTTTAAAATATAATTAAAAATATAGAAGCTCGATAGAAAATTGTTTTGTCTGGCGAATATTATTAGATATTTTATATAAATCCAAATACTTTTGGATATTTTATATAATTTTCCATATTGTGCATTTTTTTTGCAATTTCGCGCTTTCGGATTTTACATAAACGCGTAAAAATCCGCAGTCCACCTATAATGGTGTCAAATGAAATTCCAAAATATTTCGCATAATACGAGTCATATATTCGCGCAAACTGTCTACAAGCGTTGGTATACTTTCGTGAGCCTGTGTAATAATCCACCGTGCGACAGACAACATATTATTTTTTTGTCGCAAAACCGCGTTCCGTTTCTCGCGTAGTCTGTGTCAACGCCAAGGACTCGGGTCCGCAACAATGTGGTCCGAGTAGTAGCCGACCGGCAGCCGTACTTTCTATCGATCTTATCATATCTCACTGTGAACAAGACGGCCAGTTATTGTAACGCGAGCAATGAATAACGACTAATGCGAAGAGATTAGACAATACCGTGTGTGCTACGTTCCTTGGCCGAGTGGTAGGCCGTGGAACGTCGTGAAAAATTGTGGCAACTGCGTTTAATGAGGCTTACGTAAAACGACGCGAGGGGAAATTGTATAAATTGTGAGCGGTGCGATAAAGCGGTACACGAGTCGAAACAAATTATCGCGAAACTGTTACGGCCGGGTTTAAATCAACGATATTGTCGGTGACAGTTCGGCATTGCGGGCCCCGGTTGGTTTAAGCGGCACGCCTGCCATTCCACATTAATACCGGCGAAATATACGATGAAGCACGCCACAGGCCCAACCGATTGAAATACGCCCGTGCAAATCGCCAATATCGAGGAGCTAATCCAGTTCTGCGAATAGAAATGTTTGGAGCCATTTAGGAAGGCGCGACAGCTTGTTTCGATCGAACGTACAGTGGCTACAAAAAGTATTCGTACATCGTCGTATTTCTTATAACGTGTCGGCGTTCGATATGTAGTAGATTCGAAGTATCTTCGTTATCAAATTGAAGACGGTTCGAGTTTGTCACCCAGGAAGCGAGATAATAGTTTTATAAGAAACACAAGAGGGAGAGAGAGAGATTACATGTTAAGAACGGACGAAATAGATGTGTATCGCGGATTTGTTCTGTAAATCGTTAATTTGTAAAACTTTCGAATTCGAATTCTTTGTTAACATAACAGTTAATATCAGAACTACCACACCAGTCAAATTGACTGGTTTTACAATTTTATAAATGTGTCAACCCTCGTTTAGGGATCATGGTCTCAGATGGATTAATAATACCAAAAATCTACTACATAACATGGAATTGCTTCTGTAAGAAAATAATAAATCAATAAATATAAAAATATTCTATCATTACATATTTTTTAAAGATCAGTCATTTTGACTGGTTTTGGTAGAATTAGCTTCGTATTAACTATCGGTAGTTCTAGTGTTAAGGAATTCACGGCTTTTAGATGATGATCGTATCGACCTGAATGTGGCGCGTGAATTAAAAACCCGAAAATTATGAAAAGGTATTTTTCATAATATAGTTCGTATTTCGCAATATAAAGGCAAGTATTGTAAGAAGATATTTTATTAACATACACCGTTGTAGGAAATAAAGATCGAATCCGCAAAATGTGCTAAAGAGTTGCAAATCCTTTCGTAGCGGTTAACGAGTTCAAAGAATTGCTGTTTCGTTTATTTGTCGTTGTCTCTTGCGGAAAATACGTTTGTGTAAGTACTAATTAATTAAATCCAAGTGTATTAAGTTCCATATCATTTAGTAGTCCTTTTACAAGACTATAGATATTTGATACTATGAAAATGAAATGCGTAAGATGATAAGAGGGAAAGTTTCATTGAAAAATAACGCTATGTGCAAATACTTTTTGTAGCCACTGTACGTATAGTACACCAGCAGTGGTATAGATTGTCCGATCTTCGTTTCACTACGTTGGAAAATAGAAGAAAATCTTGTGACATAATATTTGTACACAAAGCATCCCATGATCTAATAGACTGTTCTCAAAATATTGAGAAGTTCAAACTTGATGGTAAGTAAAGAGAAGACTAAGAATTTTCGATAATTGTGACTTAGGTATCTATATTCGTCCGAATACTGAATACTAAATACTGAAATTTAGGAACCATGAAATTCGAAAGCAGAGGTCCCGTAGATCTGGAAACTATTACTTGGAATAGTATCGTTCGTCAGAGATGATGTAGAGGACATCGAGGATGTCGAAGTTGAGAGACGTAATACGGAGAACTCTCGGGGTACGTCTTGTGGTCTCTAGGATTGAATTGGTTTACTACGAGAGTATGGAATTTGGCTTTAGATTATACTTGTACCATGGAACTTGAACTCGACTGTTTTTAGTTCGTAATGTCCAAGTTTGTATACCCTAATGATACAAAGTACAAGCTATTCCTCAATTTGAGATACAAAATTGAGAAACGTAAGTATGTAATATATGCTAGGCCAAAAAATCAAGATTCTTACAAGACATTTTACAGGTGTTTACATGCATTTTGTACGATTTTTCATCTTGAAATTTCTTATAAATGCATAAAAATTCCTGGTCTAACGATAAATTATAAAGTTCAAACGTTCAACAAAAGTTACGGAAGCTTTACATTTGCGAGTATTTTGCGATACGGAATCGGAATCAGTATGATATCGGGCTTACGAAAAACTTCGGTGTGCTATTCCAGGATTAACAGTAATTTCAGAGAATAGAATTCGTCGAGGAGCAGGCACTTTTGCCAGGAATTTATATCGGCTAAATGTGGAATTTTATATAAAATTCGTTAAAAATTCAACGTGTATTTTATTATATAGAAACAATGTCGTGAAATATAGAAATGTTGGTGGGAATAATCGGAGAAATATTTCTATTAATGGACCCACATGTTAGTGAAAAAATGTTATGATATCGGGAATTTTAGATACATCTCATTCAAAATATTGGCGAAAAGCTAATGGAAAAGTAGTTGGTGGAATATTTGTAATAATTAAGTTGCTTATTTGGTGAAAAAACGTTACGCAGATGATGGACATTGGTAATAATTAAAGAGAAAGAGGAGAACTTTTTCTGAAATATCCAGAGAGACAGAGAGAAAAAAATATGGGAAATTCTAGGTATATTTTATTAAAAACAATGGTGTAATGTGGAACGTTAATGGAAATAATCAGAAGGAATATTCGTACTTCGATTAAAACTGGATGTTTCTAGTGAAAACGTTATGCAAATGATGGAAATGGATATTGGTAGAAAGAGAGAGAGAGAGAGAGAGAGAGAGAGAGAGAGAGAGGAAAACATTGGCTGGAAATATCGTGGTACGTTATGTATGTCGACAGCGTAAATTATGAGCATAGCAGGTAACTCGACATGTGACAATTAGCAACATTTTTGTTTGAAAAGACGCGTTTTGATTATGGAAATATTCGAACCGTTCTCTCGCAACGAATCAAAGTTTCGTTTCCGCTTCGACGCCCATTAAATTTACGATCCTGGAACCGTGAACGATCAAATGGTAATAAATTCTTCAATTAAAATCGAAGAGTCGTTAGGATCAATTTTGACAGGGCTTTCATGGTGCAAAATAATTTCCATGCGCATTATGCACGGCGTGATATCGGCTCGCTGACCATTTCATCCACTTTCGTTATCGTATTTGGAGTGGAAAAGGCATCGATGAGCAACCAATCTTCCAGTGTGAACCAATCGATCGTCTCGCAGTCGATCTCATGCTGACTCGAGACTTCGAGCTACCCAACGCACGATATCCCTTTTCCTCTCTGAAATAATAAAGTGACACGTTCGCATCATGATCAGCCATTAACCTTACGCAAATGCGAATTTATCCACGCGAATAACTGTTTTATCGACTTTTTAATCTATTCTCTTCTATACAAAAATACCTAGATTATAATTGAACTAATACATTATTTTCATCTGTAAATAATTTTAATGAAAATTCATCTTTTCCATAGATTTTTGTCCTTTAGAAGTTCCATTCTGTGTAGCTGCTTAATATAATTGAACTTTTATTGACAAGTATTTCTCGTACAAACAGTGGACTTTGCTTGTATGATACGTCAGATATCAAAAGAATGTTACTTATAAATAAATAAATAAGTGAATACATAGGAAACCTTTCCTCTCAATTTTCCTTTCGTTTTATATATCTAAGAATCTATATTTTTGATATTTTCTCTTCCCTTACGTTTCGTTCATTTGTAAAAGTCCTCGTCCTTCCAATATTTCCTTTTCCTCTCTTATTTCCTAAGTCTACAGCCATTTTATCTTCGACGTTCTTTTCTTCCATTTTCTATATTTAGAAACCCCTAGTTCCTCGTGCACATCTGCTTCATCATCCCCAACGGCAGTTTAATTCGATGCGTCGTCGATCGCGTGTTTATGGGAAGTTAACTTCATCAGCGCCATTAAGGTCGTGACAATCGCGGTCACCGCGTGAATTGTTAGACAACTACGCGATGTTCTATTTTGAATAAACGGTAGTGCTCGATTTTATAAATCAGCGAAACGATCTATAGTTTCACGATAACATGATCCGTAAAATGATATGATGATAAACAAATAATATAAAAAATGGGAAAAGAAAATGAAAGATCGGCTGATAAGTAAGCGCCGAGGTGGAATAGATATGAGACAGATAAGTTCTACTACGGGATGATAAAGTTCATGAATAAATCAGGAGGCGCAAACTTAACGTTGTATAGTTAGAGCGAGCGAAATATTGATTTTTACAACACGCTGCTAGAATCGTGGCAAATAAAAATCGCTAGATTATAGCGAGAACTGGAAAACGAACGCGAGATTTACAACAATCGATAGCACGAGTTACGTGCGCAACCAGTCTTCTACGTGTTTCCATAGAAAATATCGCTCGATAGGTTAATATTTTACAGTCGTCGATACGAGTTTCTCTATATATAAAATCCGTCAATTTATCGCCTTAAAAAAATCTGCGACATGTACAGAGATAAGGCACCAACTTGATATTACCAAGCCAAACATATCTATCGATACTTCGATCTGTCCCTCGATTGCACGTTTCATTATTTTCAAAAGTCTGTCTTTAAACGAAAATACACTGGCGATGAAAGCGAGGCAAACGTTTGCTTAACCGCGGAATGATTTCCGAAAGAAATTGCTGCTGACCTTTCGTTCAAACATTTTTTACCAAACAATCGCAAACAGACGATGTTTGTAATGGCTTTACCCAATGTTCTACGAATGCAGGATACAGTGCGTGGAAAACACGCAACCGCGCGAATCGCATACAATTTTCAAAATCACAATGCGTTCGATTCGAGGAACGAACTGCGATCGATAAGTATGCAATAGCCTGGAAACGCGAGTGCGGTCTGCTCCTGTCGAGATATTGTGCAACAAGCAAGTGACCTTTAAATACTTAAAAATATGTGTATATATATATATCAAGAGACGCGCGAACTGAATTTGTTCGGGTTGCGATCGGCGAAAAATTCGTGGAATTTTGTAGAATTGTTTTCCCCTGCATAATTAAATTCTGCGAAAGGTAATAAAGCTTCACGGACCATTGGTCGCTTCCGCTCTGGCATTGAACGTTGCATTTTTCTTCTGTGGCTGTCGACCTTGTAGATTTTTATTTTTAGATAACACCCTTTTTACGGCCGGCGTGTACGAATTTGTTTCTTTCACACAGTAAAATATATTTTAAAAGCGTATTCGTGAACGTTAACAATTGTCCAAAGTTAGCTTCCAACAAAAATCAATATCGTCGAAAATCAAAGGTGGTTATCGAGATGAAAATGTTCACCTATCAGAATTAACTGTGCCATTCAATATTCTAAAGCTGCAAATCTTTGTGCAAAACACTTCAAATAACTCTCTGATCTGAAGCTTGTTAGAAATATCATCTGCTTCTTTCTTTTTATGTTTATCTAGTAAAATCTTGTATATTGAAAAATCAATAAAAATAAATCCGAAACTCATGCAATACGAATCCTTAAAAAAAAAAAAAAAAAAAATAAAGACCACTGCTTGTCTTCTCCATTGCTGGATTGCGGATGCGCGAACGTTTATGCAAATTTATATTTTCACATAATATAAGATATAAATACAGCTGGATAAGTGGAACCTAAGTAGAGATGCATTTTACCCTTTAACTATTATAACTATTTTAATTTACTTTCGATAGTTTATACATTTTTGCATGTTACACGCAGTCTGTATATTTTTGCACATTTAAATTTCCCATAAATGTATAAATATCCGCAATATCTACTCATTACCATATGATCTTCATTTTATAAACGTAAGAATTGCCAAAAAGAAAGCCAAAACTTCCAACGACAAAATTCTACGTGCGGTACAAGAAGCTAAAAAAAGGAGAAGATGATTTGCGTAATGTACCATAGCTTGCTTGTTTCTTATTAAAGAAGGACATCGGAGTAGCGAAAGAACGAAAAGAAGAGCAACTGTGATATCGTCGATGTTTTCAACCGGCAGAGAGCGAAAGAAGGCCGAAACAAGTTTCGGGAGTGCCCTTAGGGTTTTATCTGGAATAATTGACCGAAAGAAGGAGCCTCCTCGATTCAGCAAGGTGTCCACGGATAATTTAATTCTCGGCTCTCAGCTTTATCCGTTCCATTCGGATGCAAAGGACAACACTCTGCGTCGCCAACTTGATAAGGTTCTTTAATCCGAGCAAAACGAACAAGAAACTCAAACAAACTGTACACAACTTATAGTTGAGATCAGTATAATGGTTGATATACAACGAATGGTGGAGATTTGATTTTGATCATTTCTAATTTCGCTAATCTCGATACGATGATACAAATTCTGCTTGTCTCAACTTTCGCTCTTTTACGTCAACGGAATCTTTCTTCGTCATTGAAGAACATTGAAGGACAAGAAGATACTCAGTCGTCAGAGACCAGTTTCAAGAACGATTAATTTATATGCTAATAAGAGGGTAAATTGTTTCTTTCCGGAGGTGTCGTTTACGTTGAACAGAGAGGAAAGGAGAAACAAGTTGTTTCAATGCTTCGTCGATCGTGACTTGGATAATTGGAAAGAAGTTACTGCGAAATGTTACGCATTTCTGAGAAGTTTTAAGGCGCAACGATGCACACAATGCACATACTACACAGAAATACAGGAAATATGTAAACTATAATATTTATTACGACACGTAGTAAGTAAAATACACTGTCTAGATTCCGCTTTTGAAATTATGCTCGTAAAAATATGAATTTTCATAAATATTCGAGTTCTACCGATTAGCAATATCTTAAGCGTAAGAATTTATATCCGTAAAGATCGACTCTGACAGTTTCATCGAGAAATCCTTCCACCGTGGTTTACGTTCGAGTAAATCAAATCTTCTGCAAATCTGAAGTCCCTTCTTCCGTAAGAAACCATCGTCGTTCCTCTAAAAGGTCGTTGTGAAAGAAAAAAGGGACGAACCAATGGCAGGTCAATCTTGACACTGAAATAGCTGGCTGAAATAGCTGACGAGATTATCCGCGCGGTCGCGTGATTTCGCACGCGAGGAACACCCAATATAATACGTATATACATATGTTTCGAATCTAACCAAAATTCCGATAATATTCAACGATAAGGGATGGCGTGAAGGTTCCAGAAAATGTCCTGTGGCGACCGTAAGGCGATTACGGTGTATTCTGGTCTCGCGACGCTGCATTTATCGGAAGAAAGCGAGGAGAAGAGGAGAAATGACCGTGGAAGACGATAAATTCGTTCACGGTCGTAAGCCAGAAAAAGTAACGGTCCATCCGGGAAAGGGGGAGTTTGATATCGAACGAGAATGGCCAAAAGCGTAACCGGCCGCGAACGTTGATGGAAATTCGATCGGGTCGGTTCGAGTCGAGGCGTTCGGGGTGGGCGAGTTACGATTACAAGTAGGGCGAATGTTTACGTTTTTATTTATGGAAACTATTTATTTATGGAAACTTTAAAGATACAGAATCGTACTGTTAAAATAATAATATATAACGTTTTATTAAATATACAATTCATATGTAACAGAATAATTTGAAGTGTTAACGTACACCGCTCTATTCTCTTGTACATGTCAAACAGGAATGAATTTGTTTTCTTACGCATTCATTTATTCAATATATACGCGATGCGCTCGTCTCATAGCGTTTTCCTTTCGTCTTCCTCTCTTTCATTCCTCGCTCGTACAATATAGATGAACACACACCTATTTTCTAATACGCACAATATCCAAACGTATATAATATGTAAATATACGTTAGATATATACAGAGCAAAGTACCTACTTATTTGGTATAACATTTAGCAAGTTAAACGTATGTGTACTTGGACCAAGTGTACTTAAGTGTACTCGCGTGCTCGTGACAGATTTTGATAAGTGCGCGTGTGATTGGGCGGACGTTTGTATACGGAATGAGTGTAAAATATTAAAATTGTGAGTGTTGATATTATTTGAATGCAATAAACTTTTGGAAACCACTCGAATCTTTCAATTTGTCTTTCAAAGCTAAAGAGAATTTATCCTTCAAATCAAGGATATTGTGTGCACACGTAGAAATATATTCGTAACCGTGGACATTTTGTCAAACGAGAATTCTTGTGTTGACTGACTAAAAACACTGTTTGATACGTATGCACTGATATGATAGGGCTAGTAAATTTCATTCACAGTGTAGAATAACGGTTTATGAAACGTTCCGATTGCTTTCGACAAATACGCTTTCCCGTTGATGAATGCCAGGACACGAAGTGATGTAGACGAGGGGAAAAAGCACATTGACGACTGTCGCCGAAGCAGAATAAACTGATTCTCGGAACAAGAGCCGAGTCAATATTTGGATGATTCTTTGTACGTCGACTATTATCTGTAGCTAAGCTGATGGAGATCCGTTACTTATGAGCGAAGGTATTGTCAGATCTCCGATACCCTGAGTTTTTAATCAAATTTTCTGTCATGATATATATATATGAATTAATATATTGAAATTAGTGATTGAAATTTGTTTCGAATTTTACACTGTGTTAACTATTTCGAAGAGACATGGATAAAAGTTTCACCTTTCGCTGCATTATATCTTTTTGATACACACAATTTTATTAGGAATTTAAAGGTACAAAAATGCATAGAATTCAGATAATTTGCAAAGAATGTATATGGCTTTGGTAGTTAATAAACTTTATTATTAAAATTCTCTCACCTCCCAAATCTCACTAAAAACAGACAAAAACTTCGAGCGTTTCTAATTCGATGGCCAGAGATTGTAATTTTCTCGTTCTCGCCGTCTCCGATTTACCAATCATAATAGTCGACGAAAATCAAATCGCCACGATGAAGATCTGAGTCATCGCGAGCGAGATAGCCTCGAGCAATCGAATGGAAAGGACGTGTACGTTCTTTCTACTTGGTCATCCTCGAGGCGAATACGCGCGAGGGTAGAACGAAGGATTAATCGCGCCATGGCAATCGAAGTGAACCAGTTATTTCGTTATGCGACTGCAGATTGCCGACAAGAGCGTAATTGGCTCGGTTCGCTTCAAAATAGAAACCACGTCAGCCTAGAAACCCCGAAAAACGCCACGGGATAGCAACCCCAACGTCGGCCACCCAAAACATCGATCGCTAACGGAACATCGATTTGCACGGCTCGAGCAATTTCCCTTGCGTGCATCCATAAACGCAACCGAGGGTATCTGCTGGTCGACGAGGGAAAAGTTTTTTGGGGTAGAAGCCTCGATGGAAGATACGAGGGTGGAGAAAATCGGTGAGAGAATCCTTCTGAATAGAGTACCTATGTATATATGAATTTTTCAAGCCCGTGGTATTGGGTATAGTGGAAGCGTGTCGTGGTTAAAATGAATTCAAGATTTGGGAGATGTTATTTTTTAAATTGTAAAAAGGGGCTCCTTAATGTCCCCTACTTTGATATGCTTTATGCTTTTTGCTTCAGCTTTCTGATCCTTTTATTTTACGTGGGAGAATAGAAGTATTTTATAGATTGCAATACGGTTTCCTCAGTGTCTTGCTCTTTGTTGCGTTTTATGTTTTTTTCTTATATTTTTGCTTTTCCTGGTTTAATATTTTACTTTCATAGAAGAGTTAGAATATTTTGTGAATTTCAATACGGCTTCTTTAATATTCTATGCTATCCTCTTATTCTTTGGACTATCTGGGTTTGTCGATCAAATATGATTTCCTTCGTATTCTCATTCTTATATCATTGTGTTTTTTCCCTTATTTTTATTCTATTAGTTTCTTAACTTTTTATCTTAAAAGAATTAGAATTTGTTATACAAATAAGACACATAATCCGTGAAAATCTCATTGTTTCCAAGCGGATGCTTAACCACCACGCAATCTCGATTGTTGGTTATGGTAACAAGCTGACGATAAATACGCGGTATTTTAATCAACCTGAATCTTGCAACGAGCAACAATGGCGAGGACGAAACAACACCGAGAACACGAACTAAAATTTACACTACGTTTAATTACTATTTCAAAGGCGGAGAATTTAATTACTTCCAAATGAAGTCCTTTCCGCCGCGAACAGCTTAATTAAAAACGTTATTACGCAATTGCATCGTAACGACAGATCTGTCTTTCTATCTTTTACTATTATTTTAAAATAATTCTTCAACACACGAAGAACATGATAATTAATATATTGCACGTTTTACAAAAGAGAAATTCTAAATTTCAACACTAGCAAAACACTAGGGAGTTTGATAATAATAAAACGAAATTTTCCAAGTAAATTTTGAAAGCTATAAATTACCCTTAATTGTAAAAAAAGCTATACTTGTACATAAAACAATCGTTCTACCATCTATAAATTATAAACTACACTACCTATAATTTATAACTTTTCAATGTACTAATATTGTTGGTTGGTATATCGTTCTACAAAGAAGGTGTGATATTCGGATTACGTATCTGCAAACGTTATAATGCAACATCCAATACACGATCCACAAAACAGAGTCTCGATTTTGACTTGTAAACCAGGTCCAAATGGATGCAAAAACGAAAAATATAGGCGTTGTCCTCGGCGTGATCGTGATCGTGAAACGTTGTTTTATCGGCGCCAGTTGCATTTATGCGCTGCATCGAACTATCTGCCGCTGCATCTGGCCCGATATGCATCAAACGTGTGTACTTAAGTACGTTCTACCTGGATTCTACGAGCCAAACGCGGCTCAAGATGCGGCTCCAGAAACAAAGATTTACTCGCATGCTTTCTGCTATTTATTGAACATGCTGAAAAGGCCAACCGAACGGGGAGCGAATAACCGTGTTCGCTGGTTTCTCTTTCGGATCGTGCTCTTTATGAACGTCGATAATACGAAGAGGCAAAGAATCGATGGTATTTGTAGGTTCGATTTTTTTCTCGGCACAACGATCGAATTTAATCGACTCTGTTCGCTGAATTGTGTTTGGTTTGTTGTTACTTCAGAAGAATAGAAAGATTTGTAATCGCGTCGAATGAAACTATGATGGAAAAGTAGAATTCGATAGCACGATGTGTTCATTTCGAAATATCCGGCTGAATCATCATGAAAGTTCATCTATTGTAGTAAGAACATAGGTAACATATGCAATTACGAATATGTTGCTGTAAGAAGGAATTTGTCACATTATCTAATAAATTTGTACAAACTTTATTTTAGTCTTTCTTTCTTCACAAACTCGATGAACTACACAGGTCATTTCACATATCGTCGATCAATCAAGCTTAAACCAAGTTAATCAAGCGTACAATCAGTTAATCGTTTCAAATAATCATGATAATTTATTATAATTGATTATTAATTATGATCATGATAAATTACGTGTTGTATCAACAAGCCTCAACGTTTACCATGGCACTATTTTTAACATTTGTTATATTTTTCAAATGATTATTCATTATGATTATTCAAATGATTATTCTACCGAGTACAGTATATATTAACAGTAAATGTTTCGTAACTTTTGTATAAATTTCCACATTAGCTTGAGATTCTATCGGTATAATCATGATATGCACTTATGAAACTTCAAACAGCTTTGTAGAATGCATACAACAAATTAACTGTGCGTGGGTCACGGCGCATGAAACAAAACTTGCTAGGTAAGCTACATATAAAAATAGAAAATTATTATTAAGGACGTAAGCTCATTAGCAATGCGTTTATCAAGAGCTACATGCAAGACAAGAAACTTGTGTGAAACGATGTCAGCGATAAGTAAAAGGAGTCGTTCGAGGAGAGGTTAATTAATAATTGAAAATCCGTCACGCGATCGTTCGTGTCGAAGACGATACGCGATGCGAATTCAGCGTTGAAAACGGAACAACGACCGGCGCGGCGTCCCATGTGATCGTGAAACACTAATTAATGAACGGAGACTAACTATTCTCGTTAAACATAGAGCAACGCTATTCGAAACCGCCATTTTATTTCACGACAATGCTCGACCACACGCTGTTAATTGGACAACCGAAACACGACCTTACTCCGTGTGATTTTCACCTTTCGATTGTTGCCTACGTTACCGGAAACCAGTGCACGACTTACCGAAACGGCTTGGATTACCGTAATTCGTCTCGTTAATTACCATCGAGCGCTAATTGCACAGAAAACGAGCTAAATTTCTTCGTAACTCAATGTTTATTGTATTTTATAGAACGCATATGAACGTAAAAATTTTCTCTGATAAACGTTCAAACGCTCGCCTAAGCCTGTGTACATGTGAAATGTCGATAGTGTCGTAAATAAGAAAAATAGATATTTTTAAAACCATTGAAAAAGAAGAAAACTTCGATCAGAAATCGATGGTTTCTTCTAATAAACGAAGGATGGTTTAAACGAAGAGCTAACTAAGAGTTACTTGTTATTATACAACAGCAATAACACTGAACCGGTAGTATTTTATGCAGCCGTTTGTAAGAACGGGTTTCCTAGAGAGTTAGCAGCGTAACGTTTAGGAAATGGACCTTTTAGGAATTCATGTGCACTCGAGAGATCAAGTGACCTTTCTGTACATGTCTTTACATATGTTTCTACGTGGGGAAGCTTCTTAAAGAGCGCCAGTGTTCTTGAAAATGGAAAAAGACGAATCCAGAAGCATGCTTTTAATATAACGAACAGAAAAATGTCCTAGCGAAGAAATTTATCATTCGTCATCGCGTTTAATTTGCTAAATTCATATTCGATATTCGCCAAAGAACGTAATACCATGGACGTCAAACATTCGACAAATTTCTACCAATTTCGCTAATATCTCTCTAATCTGCAGAAACCGCTACAAGTTCGTATTCAACTCCTACATTAGTCCAACTATATCAACGATTCCAACTTTTAACTGTGTACACACGCAGACACAAATGCCACGCTAATAGTCTGATCATTTCTAGACGAAACACAAGGGATGATAACACGGAACAAAAATATAAAAGCGATCGAACTAAGGGAAATTTTCTGGTGGTACAAAATAATTTAACTCTCGAATGACGAACGCTCGATCGATTCCGACTCGTGTAGATATTTCACGATTGTTACTTTTCAGTTTCAGGAGCGTTACTTTCTATTGTTTCATCTTCTGAGTAACTTAACGATTACGTAACTTTCGATATTTTGTATATTCTTGCCTCATGTGTATTGTATCATATATCATACTATATATTCTTCTAATTCATTTTCTTCAAATTAAATAAGATATCTAACGACGGAAAAATAGGATTCTCGAAAATGAGCCAAAGCACGCAACAGAATTAAGGAATTTTAATTGTCGTTATTACGGGCGGAAAGTCTTCTTAATTAGCTCGTTGCGTTATCGCTATACGATAAGACATTCGACACTCTTGACAACGATGATTTAACTTTCGTTGTTCAATGGCCAAAAGAACACGCTCGAATCCGAATTATCGACTCAACGATCGACCTCGAGATCGACCAATGCGTTCTGAATTTTGCGTAAAATATCGTATTGCATGGAAACCGAGACGCGGACATGCGTTGGTTGCAACAAAGCTCTGGTCCGATGAATCGAACAGCCGCTTTGAAATCGACGATTCACCAGATATTCCTTTGTGCCTCAACGAGATTGCATAAATTTCACCGGCAAATGTAATAATATTCGCATTTGACGCGCGTATAACGATATTCGTCGGTGGCACGGCTGGAGTTTCGTGAAAGGAAATTTTTAAGTGGAATGAATGGTTTATTGTCGGCCATGAGTCACTAGGCTGTTGCGGCGAACGATTAGATGTCTAAGTTTATTGTTGTGTGGCATTGTGTATCGAAAGAATGCTGAGTTATACTCTGTGCGGATATTTCTCTTATTTATGAACTCAACAGTCTGTATCTCTAAAACCTACGAGCTTTCAGTCAATTTTTTAGTGTTCAGTGACTCTGACATTTTATTTCTTGTTCTTTCTAATGAAATGTATCATCACAATTCATTCTGTTTCTTACAGACTCTTATAATTAAAGATTCAATCCAGCATCTCTTTGTTTGTCGTCTTACATCCTTTACTCTCTCTTTAATCTCTGCTGTGTTACACTGTTTCTTTGGCTTCTACAAATCCGTTCAAAATACATACACGCTACTCATACGTTAATGGGATTTAGTAAAATAAATAAATAACAAATATCCTTCAATCTAGCATTCTTTCAACAACTTCGAAAAATCGTTTCCCACGATCTACCCGCATATATCGAAACAAAATTTCTAAAAGTACATCCTACCATTAACTCTCAAAGCAATCCACTCGTCGACCTATTCCCAGCCAATCTTCGTCTCTAAACACTTAAACAATCCCCTTGAAGTCTAATAGAAAGTAATTTCGAGCCTTGAAGCCGCGGATGAGTCACGCGAGATGAAAGATCGCGTCGCGCGCGCAACATTTCGCGCGGTCGTAAAACGTGTTAACACGTTCGGTCCCGTTTCCGATCGCGAAAACGGAAACGACACGAAGCACCGGCTACCTCGATGCTCGTTCCTCATCCACCGGTTCAATTCTATCGCGTCCAGTATGATAGTCCTGTTCGTGGCTCTCGAGTAAAGATCAGTTCGAACACGAAGCATTTCTGCTAAGCAGATATAACAAGGCAGATAAGCGTAAGCCGCGAATGATTTACGACGAAAACCTGCACCCGCCGTTCCTCCTCGTTAAGATCGAACTCGAAACGTGTCGTGGTAAACATCCTGCCGCGTTTCCGCTCCCCGTCGGCACGCACGCAGCCACTTTCCTTCTGTTTCTTCTTTTTTGTGATTTCAGATTACTTTTCCAGAGGGAAATTTCGGGATTATCGGTTGGGAATTAATCAAGGAGAATGCGATTCGAGCGTTTTTATATATTTTCAATATTTCAGTGGAAGGTTTTTGGCTTCTGCAAACGTTTGAATGGAGGAGATTTTTCTAAGGGGAATTCAATGGCGATGTATTTTCGAGAAAGTCTTGTTAATTTTCAGAGATGTTCGAAGGGAGATTTTTTAAGGCCGACGTAGTGGTAACGTGTTAAGTTTCTCAGTAGTACGTCGCAGGATAGTCGTTTCACATTCTTGAGAGTGAAATATTAACAGAAGTATTGAGATATGTGTAATTTTGTGTGCTACACTGGATTAGCCGTGTAGTAGTAACACACATATATGAATATGAGTGTGTGTGGGAGTACGTGCGTGCGCAGCATCTCGTAAAACAGAAGAATGCAATTCTTCCGTACGCATGATGGAAAAGAAGGTGGTGAGACAAAAAGAGTGCTGAGACGCGTGCAATGTGTATGAATATCTTCTAAATCACATATTAAATAAATCTGAAACTATTTTGATATCATTTCTGCGTGTAATGTAGGTGTTCTCATACATTTATTTCCGCGACTAAGATCCACAATTCTCAACAAGAAGAAACCTCTTGACTAATTGATTACGAGTATATTGGAGGCATTTGTAAATGTATGAAATACGTGAAATTAAAATTTCCTAGTGTATATACTTAATATACCAAATCTTCTCGAACTATATTACGTTCCTTAAGGGAAATCCCACAAAAATTCGAAAAGAAGAACACGATGCAAGAAGGTGTGCGACCAAGATAGGCCTTCACCGAGGGAAATAGCCATCCTGTCTCTCCTTTCTCGCGCCTCAAGCGACGCAAAGCGGCGAGAAAATCATGGGGTTATTCACGACTCTCGATCGAATTCGTATTCGCGACTGGAGGAAGAGGGTAAAGCTAGCGTGCCGGTCTTCGAATTACGATCACCGATTTGAATCGTACGAAAGAGAGACGATCGAGAGCATTAAAAGCTAAGGGAACGCTCGGTGAATCGAGGCTCGAATCTCGCAGAATTCTCTTCGCGGGAACTAAAAGCGGAGACGTTCCAGTTGAAAGGCTTCTCTCGCACGATTCGTCGGGATCCTGCGCTTACGTGTACAACGAAACGGTGAGCAAAAAGAGAAGAAAAAAGGAGAAAGAATTTCAGATTCACCGATACCGAACCTCGTGCACCGTGGATCCTACCGAGTGATCTATCGTGATCCACGTTTCCTTGCCGATCGAGCTTCGATATCCACCGCCTAGAACCGTTTCGTCGAATCGACGCCTAACTCGAAGAAAGTTACCAATAGCAGAGATTGTTTGAGTGTAATGGAATCGAGATTCGGATCGGTCAAAGTTTGCCCGATGAAAGGGAACCCTGTATTCCATTGTGCAATTTGAATTATCGTGGTACAGCTGGCCATTGTGATTGCACAAAGCCTAGATAATTTCTGGTATTATGGAAAATAACAATGCGCGGGCTGAAACGCGCCATTCGCGTTTACATATATTGATTATGAATTAATCTTGCTCGGTTGGTCGGTCGATTTTATCGTTAATTCCACGATAGCCGATTAATTGCGAAGAAGGGTAAAACATTGTGTTTGATATAGGAAATGATCTATTTGTCGCGACGTGTTACGAGTTTCTTGGATGAATAACAACGTCAGGACGAATTTTACGAATGCCAACTTTTAACAGCGTTGTTCTTCAATCTCTTTACCCAGAGAGTTGCAGAGTAATAGAAACTGAACGAGAGACGAGGAATAATAGAGATTGAGTGTGGTAATATATATTTTGAATATAAGTCATATATCAATAACGCTTTGTTTTCGACAAGAGGGAAAGTCGGCGTTTTTCAAATTCTAAAAAAAGACGGAACCTTCACGCACATTTTAACTTCTAGCTTTGACGTCACTTGTATTTCAGCGACGAAAATATCGTTTCATCATGACCTTGACGTTTTTCAAGGTCCAATTTCCTCGGCAATGCACAGACAATGTTCTTCGAGAAGTTCAAATCTAGTGAGATTCATGCACCGCGCCGCATTATTCACAGCTTGTATGGCGGATACAGCCAGGTTCGCATGCATATCGCGTTATTATTGCGTACGTCGTGCCGTCGTTATGTCTTATTGCAGCAGGGACCGGACATGACCACGTTAAAGGCCTATCTCCGCCCCCAGCCCAGGAAATGTGGGTGCGCATTGAAATCGTGTTCGCGAACCCGGCATTTATCGAAAGCAAGAAATACCGAGTTACATGGCCGTTTGTTTCGACCTGGCCTCGTGACAAGCATTTTATTGTCGCCAGGAGATTACGTTGATAGCAATATGCGTGTGTAAAGTATCTTCGTGAAAAGGCGAATAATCGAATAATCGATGTGCGTTCAGATACGATGCCTGAAAAGATACCGAAGAAACGTGATTTTTTCAAAATATCTCAGTATTTGTCCTAATCACTGATTGCGTTAAAAGACCGCAGGATTTTTATAAATATAGATATTATGCAAGTTTGCACGTGTAGATCAAACCACCTACCTCTGTTGCAATCTTAATTATACACGGCCAAATTAAAAAAAAAACATCAGGTTTTTATCGATATATCATTTTATATCAGTCTGCACGCGTATAAGTAACAACTTGTACAGTGATCTGTCTGTGAAAATCAGGAATGACTGTTACTTTGACGATGACGTGTCAGGAATTTTCCTGTCGAAACACAGGCAAATCTAAACCATGCACAATGAAAAAAGTCCTTAGGTTTTTCATCGATATCTTATCATACGCAAGTCTAAACATACAGGTCCAATAAGCAATTTACCTAGCTGCGACACGAACGAAGCTCAACCGTACACGACTAAATTCCTGAAAAACGAAACACCTCGCGTTCCATCTAAAATTAGCGCGCCTAACGGTGTCCACGAGATGTCCGATAACATATATTACACATTCCTCGACGAAGCAAGAACATGTACATGTAAAACGCACAAATAGATCCTACAAGAAAAATAACCGCAGGATGAAATCGACACTGAAACGCGATGGAAATTCCTGACGCGTGAAAATCGCTTGGAATATACGCGAGCTCGCAAATTACAGATTGCAAAATGACGGAACAAGCTCCGATAGGTGGAAGAAGGATCAAAATGATCCCCGTGGAAACGTTTCTCTCTGGATCGTTCGAGGCGTTTGTTCGACTATTTCCACGGAAATAAAATATCGGCCGATCGTTGGACCATTACGCGATAAATATACGGGAACGGCTACGAACTGGCACAATAAGACGTAAATTACGTTCGTGCAATGGCCGCGTCATTAAAATACTCTTCGACGGCCCACACGTTCTACACACAACCGGTGGGAACCATTAAACGCGTATGCGTCTTATCTGTACGCACACGAATGTTGGAAAAGGCAAACGAAGAAGGTGCAAACGTTTCTAATTGCATTCACTCCGCGGACCCACCCTTTCTGTCTTTTTCCACGTCCATTCTACAAGCATATACTCTTCTGTGCTTCTAAATATACGTATACCTGCTTTTCCTTTTCTTCGTTCCATTCACGTGGCATTAGGACGCTAAAGGTTAATGGACCTGGATTTCCTGATGATGCAACGTGTTACGCCTGTTCCCTCAGGGACTTGAACCTTTTATCCGGCGGAAAACGTTGGTAGAAGATGTTAAGATGTTTGGAAAGTGAGGTTGTTGTAATAGTAGCGATTTTCTCCTGTGGCTTTCGAGGTTTAGGTTTTAAGAATCGTCGACGGGCTGCACTTATTTCAGAAGCTAATCCGCGGAGATGTGGAAAACAAAAAGATTGTGACGGCTAAAGGTGAAGATATGGTAAGTCGTGTTTATCTTTTATACATAGGCAATTTTACAATGCTACATCAAAACTATCTCTGTATTTGATTTTGCGACATATGCATTTAAAAGATATTAATAATATCAATTACGCATAGACTATTATTAATTCAATTAAATTGGCATAGCAATCAAACAAACATTAGTCGTCTTTTTAAACATTTTGGATTTACCATCTATTCTTAAAATGCTTATACCTTCAAATTCAAAGGATTATCGAGTCAGAATATCTACGAGATTCGACCTATCTTATTTTTCTCGTATGGTCTTCGATCGATCCAAAGAGTGGCACCAGGATGCGTCAGCGATCGCTCGTTGCGATACGCTATTACATACAATACTTTGTCAAATGTTTTTTTCAAAAATTTAAGTAAATTGCAGAGAACTATATGGAAGATAGCAAAAAATTTATATTACGCGATAGTTTCGGTTAATGCGCGTACTCGTCGTTGTGGATTGTGCTATTATTAAAAAACCAATCGAAGCCGAATTTACCTAATCTTCTTCTCGGTTCTATTATACTCAGCTGTACATACTCTAAGAATCGTTCGCACAATAAATTCTCGTATTTGTCCGTATACACGTCGTATCTGATCTGTGATCGTGTATCCTCGTGGTATCGTCTTGGCGAGGAATCCAGGGATGATCCCCAGGTAGACGTAAACAATGGCGATATCGGGATTCGCCGTTATTACGACGTATCGTCGCGGCTTCGAGGACTGGTTTACGTACGACTGGTGACTCAGTCGCGGAATGCCGCACACGCGCCCTGCCTTGATTGCCTATCAGACTCCGTGGCTCGAGCCTCTATAAATAATACGACATACGTGTATATGTCTGTACGTATGTAGGTACGTGCACGCAGGCTAGAGATGGGATCAAGTCGGTAATTGATTCGTGAATTTCAAACAATCGAGCGGAATTGGGAAATCTGGCGTATTTGTTGCTGTTTTGTCGTAGGTTCCCTCGTTGACAGGCCGAGTTGATCAAAATCTAATCGACAGCCTGTATCTGATTGCGGACTCGCTTTTTGAACAGCTTGGGATGAATTTATCGATCGGGTTTTTTAACCTTTTGTTTTATGATTACGCTTGTCAAACTTGATTGTTTGCTTTGGAATTGTTGCGATTGATATGGACATCTGTCACTCATCTGCATATTTCGCGTGTCGTGTATTATATCATAACTTGACTCTAACGACTTTACACTAATGATTCCTATGACTTGACATTAATGACTCTAATTTTGAAGCATATTGAAGACTTAATTAAGGCGATAAACGAAACATAATGCAAATAGAATTTCGATTAGAAGAAAAGGTACTGTAGAATTGGTCGGTATTGGTATTTTTCTGTGATAATATGATAATATGATGAGCAAATTTATATCGCGTATTATTGAGATAAACCGGTTCTACTTAATTGAAAGAGATTTTCTTCTTCTTTCATGTTCTTTATCTTTCACCTCGAGATAAAGAGGATATTCTATCCATTTCAATACAACAACGTACTGCAGAACACAAAGGGTCATTAAACGGATCCTAGCCGATAAAAGTAACATTCAATCAAATTAATCCACACGACTGCTTCCAAACAGAATTTACACTCTATTTGATTCAATTGAACCAGGTATTTCATGTACAAAGCAGCACACCTTTGTCTACGTCGACATTTCCATAGTCGAATCCTGTACGCTGGCTAGCCAGAGGTATCAATTTTCCATGCTGTCGATGATGTACGTGCGATGTAAACGCGGCTTGATCCCATCTGCATCCTTCCCTGGAGCAACGAAAGGTAGATCTGCTGCGTTTCTCGAGACATCGAAACTGCACGTTCAAAGAGAGAGAGAGAGAGAGAGAGAGAGAGAGAGGATACAAAGAGAATATAGTAGTCCAGGAAAATATTTGGATAATTATGGAGCACATACTTGGACACTTATACAAAACATTTCGATCGATTTAAGATTTTGATAATATAATCATCGTAGTCGTGTCTCATTACAGTGCTAATCAAATTTCAAAAGATCTCGTATAACACACACTATACATTCATAAAAATAGCAAGTTCGTTACTACGCGAACCACCGTATAACGATGGGTAGAAAATCTAGCAGTGAAACTTGGAAAAGAATTAGACCAACGAAAGATAATGAAGTTCGGTAATCTTCTGCAAGATAAATCCAAGTTTCTTCGATGCAATTGTACGTTACTGTGGCGCAAATAGGACAAGCAGCGAGACTAATCATCCGCGCTACCTATCTCTATCGTTGAGAAAATAGCTACCGCCTACGAGTCACGTTGACTGGAACGATCATTTACAGCCGGGGGAACGCAATATTGCCGTTCGTGACGCGAGCATAAACGCTTCTTCTGAAAATTATAGGCACCGACCAAGATCCAGAAGATGCCAACCTGATCGTCGAGATTTAATAAACCTTGGCCATCGTGTATGATAGAAAAGCAACTAGCGTCTCTTAGATACTTTTCTATCGACCGAAGTACTCGTAGTATTGACACTAGAACTACCACACTAGTGAAATTGATTGGTTTTACAATTTTTTAAATTTTATTTTTAAATTCCTACTTCATGTTATATTTTTCCCCCCGCAATGATGTAATGACTTTCGAAACGATAACTAAAAGAATAATATAATGAATTTCATTTTGTTTTCTATGTATTCAAACTCAAAATAATTTTGTATTAAGGCTATTTATATCAGATCTTACTTATACTTATTACATACTTATACCAGTCAAAATGACTGGTACTTGTCAAAGTGTAAAAGGATCCTGTAATCTGTTTATCTAACCCCAATTAACCAGTTTCCTCGTTTTGTACAACTTCCCACACGTTTTTAAAATTTTTATTGCGTACCATTCAATATGATGATATCAGTTATCAGGAAAATTCCGGATCGATCGCTAGATCGCTGGATGCTAACACTAGAAATACCACAGCAGTCAAAATGACTTGCTTTACAATTTTATAAATGTGTCAATCCTCATTTAGGGATCCTAGTGTTAATTATGAGGAATTGTGTCACGGCTGGAGAGCTATTTCTTCTTTCAAACTTCAGAGACATATTCCAGGTTTCAGGCTTCCAGATCGTTCTCAGATCTAGTTAGAACACAAGCTGAAACGTCTTAATATATCGATATAAATTTGTACACAACGTAGAACCATCCATTATCGAGGATTTAAATATGCAACGTGTCACAGGGGATGATATAAAAAGGTTGACATTCTAGTTGCCGTAATAATCCAGCACAAACTTACAGGAAACAAGTTTCAGATAAAAGTAATACTATTTTATGTATGACTGATTAGCAAAATGTCATTTGCTTACGTTATCGGGTTCACATTTCATTGAAATTCATAATGGCGCACCTATCGACCATGTAGCTTTCGTGTTACCGTTATTTTTACTGCGAACCGTTAGAAAACTCGTCATCTTCGAGCGACACCCATTGAATTACTGCAAGGAAGAGCCCGTCGTCTAACAATAAACTCAATTAAGCGACCATTCTTTTCGTTTCGTCCGACACGGCCACTAATGGGAACTGTCGCCGATCAAAACTGTGCCAGCTCTGGAAATTCAATCTTCCATTGTACTCGTCCCGAGAAGTAATAAGAAACGTTGTAAAACAATTTCAAAGAGTTGGTCGACGATGGCACAAAAATTAAAATTGAATTCTCCAAACTACCAGGAAATTGGAGCAAACTTGGTGAGAGCTAAGTTTGTGCCTGGGAAATTGTATTACTGTTATTATTAGTATTAAGTTATTACACCATGATAACCGAATTATAAGTTATATAATTAGCCTATTTTCTACAAATATCCTCGTTGTACTTATGATAACTGCTAGAGAGACAAAAACGTCTAGATAATGGAATTTTTAAATATCAAGGTAGTCAGATTATGAGAGTTTGCAAATTTAAAGGTACAAAAATTCATAGCATTCACATAATAGGTAATATATACGTAAAATATCTAACACCCGTTGTAATATTTAGCAAATGAAACAAATGTCCCAAGTTCAATTTTTCTAATTGTGTTCATAAAAATATGACTTAAAAAATCCGCAGTCCAGTTATTAATAACAATTACTCAAGCGCTGCTATTATTATTATTATCTATCATCGTTGTTGAGAAAATTTAATCGACACGGATCGTTAATCATCGATCGATCTGTCAAGACGCATCGATACGCCTCGTATCTCGCTCCAAGTCAAGGTTGAACCGAACACGTGGACATGCAGATCGAACAGCTGAAATGTCCCTTTATATTCATTCAACGCCCGCGAACCATCATCGATCTTCTCACTGATCGAGTCAATCGTTATCGAGAGTAACTCTTTGTCCAAACCGGGCCTCGAATATTTTACATTTCAAAAGGTGAGTCAGTAGATTTTCATCGACAGCGATTTCGACTACCTTTCCGCGCCAGGTACAAAGAAGCAGACACTTGAATCGCGATGGCAGGTGATTAAATCTCCATGTCACTTTCAATGAAATCGATCAAAAAGAAATGGAGAGTGATAAAAATATCGATTAAAAAAAATGATAGAATCAAATATATCCTTCGAACAGTATGTAATTAGATTTTATAAATTATTCATTATCTTTGCCTTTGGAAAGATATAAGTGATACTTTCGTAATCCAAAAACGCTGCTTTGAAAAGTCCATCTTATTTTTGCAACAATTCCTCGATCCGATTAACGTCGACATAACGAACGAGCTAAAATACCTCTTTAACATTTCAACGACGCGTGACATTTTATGCCCCCTGCCGGGTTTGCATCTACACGCGAGCAATCTCAAAGGAGCCGGACGCAATTACGAGGAAATTTAATTGGTCTACAGTGGATGCGTTTAATTACATCAGAGGCCGCCGTTTGAAGAAGGTTACGACAAGCATTGCGAAATCTAATCCCGCGTACAACCCGTAGATGAATCTCTTTAACGACAGCACAAAAAACATTTCTCATCGTGTAATCGAAAATGCTGTATGTATTTGTTGCTTGACTACCTTCGCATTAAATCTCCAACATACATCTTTTAACCATAAAAATTCGTTCGTGAATTAGACAGGTTCCTTGAATTCGAGCTCCAGTTCATTTAAATCAGAATTATTCCAATCGAACGGTTCAAATTAGTGGAACAGCTTCGAATAGTAGAAAATAACGCGAGAAATGGCAGATTTATAATAATAATAAAATAAATAACAGATTCATGTTGGTCGAGAGGATTTTTATATCTTTTAGCACTTCAAGCAATTTGATTGATCTAAACGAAGTTTAATATTGCGAAACCGATGACGCTGCACTATTATTTATGCATTCCTTTAAACGTTAATTACTTCTAGTACTTTACTTACCAAATACTCGAAATTACTAAATTCTCTCGCATAAAACCCATACGTGAAACCCATAACATGTTGATTCACGACGTGCAAGCCAAAGCCACAGTGTTAGCAACAGTCATTCACGGAATCTTTACCATCAAGAGATCAGACATCCCGCAAAACTTTGGTTTCCACGATCGTAAATCATGCAGCCAGGTAACCCAGACTGTTTCCAGCCGTTTAATCCCTCGCTCGTTTTCTCCAGTTGATGTTAAAAAACGAGCGATCCTACCGGAGACGATTAATCAAACTCCTTTCAACGTGCAACAACACCATTCTGTCCGCATGCCGGTTCATAAATTTCGAGATTAAAGGAGAGAGCTATCCGCCGCGGACAAGCGTAATTAAGAGCAATTTTAATTGGCCCTAAGTGGGCGACAGCCTGAACCACGCCATCTCTTCCGCGAATCTGCATTCCAATCGCGTGACCGGCGTACGCTCGCTGCACCTGCCTAACGCACGAGCGCCAGAGCAAAGTGTTCATCGAGCGAGAAGACGCGCAAACCTCGGCCTCTTGGCTATTTTCGTCAGCTTCAGAAACGTATCGCAGGAGCGTCACACTGTCTGTTCGCGAGGGCACACGTGCCAGCGGCTAATGGCTCATTCAATACAACAGCGTGAAAATTGAAATCAAAGAGCTGCACACTTCTCATTTTGGAAATAACGTGACTGAGTGTTTCGTTGTTTCACTGGTGCTTCCGCGTCTGCTTCAAGATGCATTCTTCACGTTCGGCAAGAATCTTTGTTGGCGTGTTTCCTTCGATGCGCAGAATTACTTTCGAGCTTCGTGCGCCTCTAGTGAAAATCGAAGGATTTACCTTCGCTGTATTTTTTATTTTATTATTTACCGTGTTTGACGTGAAAAAACCAAGACTTTACAGTGGCAAAAAGGATGTCACCTTGTTCCAAGTAAATTTTCTATTAATAAATGCATGTTTTTCGATCGTTCGAACCTTCCTTCGCGTATTTTCATGTAATCGAGGTACACCGTTGCCCGTTATAGTATAATATCGTAGGGTTAATTACGTCTTTTCCTTCGACTTGGTCTGGAAAAAGAAACAATTCAGTTTTTAATCATCCAATCTCGCATGATTCTCCGTGGCAGATTTTTTCACCCATTATTAGACACCGACATAATAATTTACTCGAGTGGAATCCTTCGCTGTATCAGTATACACGTTTTTAAATTAAAAAGCTGACGTCGAAGAGCACCAGAAGACTTGAAAAAGGATGGTTGAAAAAAGGGATCACCTTAAAAAGAGTCCACTCCGATGGAAACAAGTCGACAGCGTGAGCCGACAGCACATTTTTCCAGACTCCGATCCATCAGGGATCTTGGAGGAAACACGCGATCCTCTGAGGTCTGGCGCAACCACGATGTACGCGAGCGTGACGTGATACCGGATCCGCCTCCGGTTGGACATCGAGTATCGCATCCGAGGCAATTCAGCTGCACAACTCGGTTATTACCCGGAGCAACTTCTCGTGTGTCTCCGTTCTCTCACCCCTGATTTTCCTTGTCCGGCTCACCCTTCTTTGCTTTCGTAAATCGACTCGCAAATCCCTTCATTCTTCACTGAGTGAGTCAGCATCCCTTTAATTTCTCTGAGTTGCTAAATATTCGCCAATATTGCTAGTATCGTTACTTGTCAGTATCATTTTATTATTTACTAATACTGTAATTTGCATTGTTACTTTTATTTATTTATGATATTTTATTTATCTGCTCGCATTGTTATTTTACCGATATCGTTATTTGCTAGTATTCCTATTCGTAAATGTTTTTATCCATAGATATTGTTAGAGGAAATATTCTTAACAGCGATGTGGAGAAATAGCGCAATGGTTAAGGTACGAATATTTATGGAAAAATCCATATTTTGAAGTTTCGGATAATGTCGAAGAATTCTTACTGGAAAATAATTTTGATTTAGAACTTTTCATTTTAAATTCAACCACAGAATTCGTTGGAACAACAAAGAATCTAATCGTAGAACGTCCGGCTAATACGAAGCATAGGTACACCACGATAAAGCAAAATCTCCGGAAGATACGGTGGCAGGAAACCAGAGGCTTATTTAGCGGCGCACCACGTTTCAAATAACAAACATTCTCCACCAACATCCATTGATATGATTATTGCAACGGACCGTAATCAAAGCGTATCTGTTGCAATTACCGGTCGAAAGCTGTTCGCTGCATTAATATCGTTGGTGGATAAAGCCTAGAGGCCTGATGAGAACGATATAAACTCGGCCAATGATAGAATCACGCAAACGAATAGTAACCCGCGTAGAAACACCGGGATTATTAAACGGTTCAATCGCGGATTAACAAATTCAATTTTTAATTTTTATCGCCGCGATTATACAGGTTTATCTCGTATGCATCAGTTCCTTGAAAACGACGAATATGTCCATTCTAATATATTTATATTAGAATATCATGGCAATATTTTTATATGTAGATGTGTATAGATGAGATTATTACAATACAAAAATAGACATAACATAAAATACACACTATACGATAGTCCTCAATTACAAACAATCGCTATACATTAGCTTTTAATGTTCTTCACACACGTTTCATCTAAGTACGATGGGTTTTAAAAATGGAAACTAACGTATAATGTAATCGCTAATAACGCAATCACCTGGTGTCGTTTTGTAGAAAATTTGTAAATGGAAATTTTGCTTTTACTCTGTGTCGTTAGAGATTAAACTTTAACTGTGTAGGACGAGATATTAAAGAATTAATTTCATCTAAAGTTCCACAGGACCATGGCGATCCCGATAATCCACATGAGCGTTAATCGTTAATATGTATCGAATTTGGAAACAGGAAGCTAACAATTACGGCATGGTGTTTCTTATTTAGATATCGCCAGAAATAGCTGTGCGTAACAGCAGGCGATGGAAACGGTACATCGTAGCGAACAATTCCCAATGGTAATCAACAGGGATGAAAATGGAATCGCAAACGGCATCGAGAGATTAGCAATTACGTTGCGCAGAACAGTCGCGACGAACAACTTTCCGCATCGCCGGAATAATACAATCAAGCCCTCTGTACGAGTATGATAAAACAGCCGCGTTTTCTCAATCCGGCTTCATTATGCCTCTCATTACATGTACATGTCATGTCCGTAATTTCGCCAACTATGCGGATGAGAACACTGTTACAAGCTTGCGAATAATGCGGAAATACACACAATTTATACGTATATATACATATACGTATTGACTTTATTTCTGTTCGACTATAATTTCGATAATTTTGACACTTCCACCATGACAATCGCTTTCAAAATACTTTTTGTAATGAACTTTTTGTAGATTCTCGAACCTACAAGCAGCGAACAAAAGAAGGTTTAAAATTGTTAAAGACATTTATTCGTACGTGACTTTGCATATGTGCATATTAGTAACTTTCATATTGGATATTTTTTACTAGTTTGCTAATAGTAATTACTTATTTTATATTATGTTATGTCTTATATTACGGAGTATATATTATTAGGTGTACCAGTGGATGATTCAAAAGTTTATTTAAAAAGAAGAAATATCGCAAGTCGTTCGATCAAAGTGTCTGTCATTGGTTTCTACAACTTTAAGCCATCTATTAGGCAGGTGATGAATTCCAACACGGAAGATGCCTTTAAACAAGACCCAATCGTTAGGATAAAGGTGAACGTCCTTTGAAATTGTTGCGTGGCAACGCTAGGTCACACACTGCTTCTGCGACAAAAGACATCATAATGAGTCTTGGTTGGGACGTCTTGCAACAGCCAGTTTATTCACCAGACGTTACTCCATCGGATCACCACCTGTTCCGATCGATGCAAGAGGCATCCTTATCCGATATACACTTCCAATTAAGGAATGAGATACATAAATGACTGGACAATTGGATCTTGTCTAAGGATTATACCGTGATGGAATTCGTCACTTGCCTGATGAATAACTTAAGGTTATAGAAAGCAACGGTGACTACTATTTTGATCGAATAACCTAACGTATCTTTCTTTGAAATAATCTTTCAGTTTCACTGACAAATTTTTATTCAACATTTTTATTCGTTGCTTTTGTCAAATACAATTCTGTTTTATAAAATTACGATACTTTTTGTATTTGTATTATTTATATTCAAATTTTCTTTTGTCCGCTACCGTATACATAGGAATGATACAATGTATGAATGCGTGTGTATTAATGAACATGCGAATAGATACGTCTATGCGTGCGTAGAGCCGTGTGTAATTGTCGATAACTATTTCATGAATTTTATTTTCCTCGTAGCAAACGCATTCTGTGACTATAGAGAGGAAGAAATTAGCAATTCCTTTGAGAGAAGTGCGTATTTATTATTCATGTAGCTTCTTGCATTCACGAACCAACCAAGAGAAACTTCGAGTGAATTGTTCAATTTGAAAAAACGGCGACATCGTCCAAGGAAACTAGCTCAGTTTTCCAAAATGAAGGTAATTTTTGTAAATAGAATGGAGCTAGCGCGTTAGTCGTAGGCTTTAGGGATTTCAACATAAAGTTAAAGGAGAATCGTGAAATTTTTGGATAGATTACAATTAGATTTAATCGCGACAGTTTACTTTATGTACGTCACTATTTAATTTACTTTATTTGCTGCATGATGTAATTTTTTACTGTGATCTTATTTTCTGCTAGCTCACTTCCAGCATTAATTTATGCAGATACGTGTTTCAAAAGTGGTGCTATTTACACGTATCGCTCTTCTAGGAAACACACGATATAAAATTCCAAGGAAGAAATATTTATAAGTAATCATTAAGATTTCAAAAGCATCTTGAACCAAGATGATCCGATTATTGGATGAAGCATCCGCTTCAGAGCAGAATTTTAATAAGAGCAGTACTTTCTTAGGTCTATTCAGCGTGGCTTATTTCTTATAGAATATAACATAAACATAAGATTGCGAGGAAAAGGAAGTATAATGTAGATTGTGGAGGTCCGTATTGCAACTTATCTTACTCTTTTTATACTATTATACTTCGCTATAGAATCGAACAATGTGACTGGTCCAATTTATCCAAGAAAATACTATTATTAATAAACGTAATTCCATAATACATCTGAAGTATAACCCCTTCGTCCTTATATTGTAAAGAAAAAAAGGAGAGAATAAGTTTTTATAAAGAGAAAAAAAAAGATGCCATTGAATCGTTCACCTTTCGATACTTTCATTTTCTCCAATTTTTTCAGAGCAACAAACGAAGACAGAAGTAAAAATTACGATGAGAAATATCAGGTTCGTTCAATAAGCTCGCGGAGCGGAGCTAATAGAGCGGAATGAAAATTTATTAAAAGACATATGTTATAGTAACAGAACTATAAATTCGATCCCATTCGACATCGGTGTTGCCTTTTAATAAATTCTCGGATTAATAACGCCGACTGGTATTTCGGCCTTTGGTAGAATTAGAGATTTACTTCGTCTTCCTGTTCCGTAAAAGTAACCAAGCTTGGAATAAAAATTTTCCCACAACTGAAATTATAAAACTATGAAAATTAAATTCTTTCTTTCATGTGAAACGAAATAAATGAGGAGTCTCAACATTTTGATCTGTTTACCATTTTCGCTAGATATCTCAACATTAGAACCATTGAAATTAATTGATAGGTTTTCTCCTGTAAAATTATTTATATCGTACAGAATGTTCTTGACAAAATTGATCTTGGCTTTTATTCGGATAAAAACACGATTGTATACTCTTTATCTTCACTATGTCATTTTAATTATAAGCATCTGTATGTACATATTACAAGTTGGTAACTTTAGTACTACATTGGAAAGGCCAGATTAAACGAGAACAGAGGTGGCTGTGGTGTTAAGGAAACTTCCAACATGACAGAATTCAATTAATTCACACATGCAGCACTGGATTTTCTCTTCCCGTTATATTTACTGTTTCAATTAAACCCAATCTGGAGATTCTTATGATGCTGAAACACACTAATAATAAGATCTGACAGCGACCAAATCGGCCACGCTACCATATAAAATATAAAATCACTTCGGAGATTTATTGATCGAGAAATAATTCCCTCGATATCGATGCCTGATACTAAACTGATTCTCCTGATTTTCTGTTTTCTTGAACGATACTTGTTAAATAATGGAGAAATTAAATGGCGATGCGATTCTTTGCAGGATGTAACCTTAGGTTATATACAGAAAATATTTGAATGCATTGAAAAAGATGAAAAAAATGAAAACATATTTTTAAGAATAGGTACACGTATCGATAAATCTAAAGTTGGTCGTATGCAAAGCGATGTATAAAAATCGCAAATTTTTTTATGATTTCATAGTTACGAGACACAGTAGAAGAATAAAAGGATCAACAGTTCAAAGTCTAAAACACGATATTGCAAGCTGAAAATAGCAAAGTACTTGATCTGGAAAGCAAAATAAAATTGAAGAAGAGGATGTGGCAATTTAGAAGAGGAATTCAGGGAAGCTGAGACGAAGAGACGGACGTTCGAATTAACAAGAGGCCGTGTAAAAGGGGTGGGACCGTGGACAATGAAGAACGCAAGGCAGAGGGCACAAAGGCAAAGGAAGCTGGACAGACGACAAGAAGATAAATAGATAGAATAGAAGAAGACGAGCGGTCAGGTTATGGCGTTATTAACGGGAGAGAGAACCTCTTTACACAGAAGACGATGAAATCAGAGCTCGAAAATCACTCGAGATTCCCATCTCTCATGGCTAGTGTCGATCTCTTTTATTCGTCGTCTCTCGGTTTTCGTTCGCCGAAACGAGATCACGGTCCATAGATGGAATGCTTCAATCTCAAGGATCACGAATTCCTTAGATCCGTATCTCGGATATCGACTTTGCGTGTTCTGATATAGATCAAAGCGACTACGCTTTTGTAGAATTAAAATTGGATGAATAACTTTCTTAGTAAAAAAAGATAATCTGATAAGTAGAAGAAAAGTAATGTTCTGCGATATTTGTAACGTTCTTTGATAATAAGAAAGCAATTATGGAAGACCTAAACGTGTATTTAAATTTGTAAGAAGTTAACGTTAGCACCAGAAACCAAAAGTCAGCAGAACGAAGTTTCTTTCTAGCCAATTAGCGAACGAAAACCAGACGAAATTTCAATTTCCAAGATTCGAAGCTTTCCAATTTACGATCGGTAAATGTTTCTCTCGACGATCTTCGTACCGATCGAAGCAGTCATTAAATTCTGTTGAATCACTAATTTTCAAATGTCCTACGGGATTCTGGCTATTGGAACCTGGTAGAAGTTTAGCTCCTAGTCGTACCGTCGATCGAATTAATTTCACGCATGGAAAGCTGTAAACGATCGGCACTTGTTTCCTCGCCGATCCTTTCGCCCTATTCGATTACTCGAAATGGATAACAAGAGGCGAGATTTTTACGCGGATAAAAAAGGAAAAAATTTGACAGAAGTCGGAGGTAAAATGCCGATCCTATCTAGCATATTTATTCAGATTTGCGTGGAACGCGTCACGCGAACAATTTCGATTCTTGTACCTACTCTCGTTTCGTCTCACGTTTCATCATCCGGCGCCGATCAAACGAAAAATCGAGTTTCTCCTTGCCCCGTGATTGGATCCCCTTTCACGCGCTCTTCTCAAACGGATACATCGATGAATAATTCTTCGTCTCGATTCCTCGATGTCCAACGATCAACTTTTACCGACCATGAATCGAGGATTAAGATATATATATTTTGCCGACTTTCCTGATAGAAAAACATTTTATTTGAATTTATTTTATTATACCAACATGATTGGACGTTGCAGAATTACACGATTTAATGCGGGTTAACTATATTTAAGAATAGTTTACTTTGTTATTATAGCGTATCAGGATAGTACAATTTAATGAAAAATAAAAATAGATGCGAGAATCCTACTTTCCGCGAATTTTTACGATATTTTCTGTCAAGATTTTCCCTTGTTTTGGTATTTTGAGGAACGTTAGTACACACATATACGTGCGTGCATAAAGTAAATTTAATACGTGTGTGTTGACGAGATATCGAACTAACGAACACAAATGGATTCACGTGTTTCGTGGCCAGACTCACGAACTGAGATCAAATGCTAATCTCGCTAATCCCATTAGGAAACAAAGTCCTGAAACCAGTTTGCCGAAAGAAGGGACAGCTCGAAAAGTTGCAGACAGCAGATATAAGTTCTCTTCGGCCGACTAAAGAGAGAACAGATCCTAATTCTAGAATTCACGACAGAGTTGAAAGCTTTTTGGATTCCTCGATCTAAACTCAAGTACCACGAACTCGCTTCAAAACGAAACGTTTCAAATTTTTTTACAAAATCTCGAGTTTTCTTCCTTCGCAAGTCACTGTAATCTTTACTCGTCAAAATATTTATTCCATCATGACGCTACAAAATGTACGTATCGTACTAATAATTACATTGCAAATCTAAAATAATAAAGGAACGCGAATTAATTACGCCAAGTGCAAGCAGTTTTACTATCCTCATCGAGCGTGTTTCCTTGAACTTAGGAAAGTAGTCGTTGCCACTAACGGCAAGCGATTTTCTGCGAACATTTTATAACGAGCTTCGTGGAAGAGGTTCTCCGACGAGTGCCTTGAACCTTCCACGGTAGACTACCAGAGGAAAACCGGTAGTTGTAATGCCAGTATCTCCGAGTGTCACCTAGACATAGCCTTATCGTCTTAAACATTAAGGGCAAACTAGTGCGGAACAAACTCGAGGATTAAGTTACCAAAGAACGAAACCTGCTGCTAACGAGAAATGATCAAAACTTATATAGAAACTCTATTCTCAGCCAGAGAAACGTAAAATCAAGTAATCTTCAAAAGTTGAGATATTACAGTACTTACGTTCGCTTGAAAGTTGCGGAAAGATCTTCGAGGTTGTGGGGGCCAATGCCATTCGAAAGCTACAGTCATTGAGGTAGAGTTATTCGCACTCAAAGTTAGTCGAAAGTCGCGGAGAATCATCGAAGTGGTGTCGTAGGTATTCAAAGTCGCTTGAAGATTGAGAAGTTGAAGAAGACAGGTTTAATAAGAGGTTTCTCTGTGCGTTTAGAACGAGATGATTAATGTTGAAAATTTTTTTCTAGACTCTGTTGGATGTTTAAATCGAGCTCGATGTGGTACGTTTTAGTCTCGAAGAAGACGTTAGTTTCGATTCTACAAATAGAATAATTCCATGGAACAGTAATAATCATCGAAGTAAGTTGGCACACGAGAATTCTTTTATTCTTTTCGGTTCGTTCCAGTCTTTCCGGTTTTCTCGTTAGATTCAGTCCGATCGAAATGGCAGATTTAATGCGCAATTACATTAAACTTGGAACACAGAATCGAAAAAAGGTATATGGATACAAGGTGCGAAGTGATATAAAAGTCGCATTACAATTCGTGCATCGACGATAAAGCACAAGACACGATATTTTTTATTCGTTATAAAGCCGCATATTGGTCCCTCGCTAATGTCCACGGCGACTTGATTCACTGGACGATCCTCGAACGCTGATAATCCAGTTTGGCATGCTCGTAAGAACCAGCCATACTAAACACCCTCTTTGAGCCGTACAGGCGGATTAACGATGGTAAACATTCGCCATTTTACGAGTCAAACAAGCCACGGCACTGGTCAGATCTACACATATTTCCAACTACTAGCTACTCGTTCACTGTCCAATACTCGATTTCCTAAGATACACTATGAAATACAATTAGATGTTACGTTTTTCACTAACTCGTAATACTTCTTATACGATTATAGAGGACTTGTGTAGAGGGTGTTTGATCGTAAGATTTATTAAACGAGATTGCTCGTTGTTAAAACTGTCGAATATATTTAAAATAATTAAATAAATTATTATACAGACAATATTCGCTGAGACGCTCGTACAGTGTATAAGTCACAAAATAAGATCGCTGATAAATACTCAATAAATGTTCGATAGATACTCGTAGATACTGATCGATAACTGTTAGATAACTGTACTGTTTTCGGTTGCGTCCGTTTATTTATACTGGTCGGGAGAGAGTCGAAAAATTCGTCTTCGTTCGACGGTTGCACGTAGCGGCGACATTGTTTTGTCCGGAGTTTATTTATTATTACATTACGTGTTTCTTAACGATATTGATACTCCGAGGCAAAACAACAACATGATTCAAATTGACCTCTAGCTCATGTGCCGCTACACGATCTATGATTTTTCAAACCATTTGAGATATAGAGAATTTATTTATTAAAAATTTGAACACTTTCTTAAAACAAACTTTTTAAATATTTATTAATCTCCTAGAGTACGAGTTACCCACTTCTCAATCTTTTTTTCTTGTAACCATTTTTCTTTCAATATGCAAATAAATGTTCAACAAAGTTTATACTACAACTGTATAATACGATACATTGGTGAAACAGGCCAACGGTTATAATCCTCTTTCGCTGCTCTAAAAACAGCCAGCTTCTAAAGTCTACTCTTCAGCTTCCCAAAAAGTCCGCGATCGAAAGCTAACAATACACGTCCGAGACAATGAATACAAGCTCTGGCAATTTAAAACAGAATGCTGATCTCTCGACTCTCCGTCGAAAGTTTTCACAGTAACATAATAACATATTCCGCTAAACAAGTTTCTTATCTCGCGCTTTCGTCTCCATTGAAAACCAACCGCCATTCAAGTTTTCTCGTTCAAGGCGTATAACGAGCACGCGCGGACTGTCTCTCTGCAACTAATCGGTCGCGATTTTCCATTTTCGCCTTGAAACGGTCGCGATCCTCTGCAAAACAGAAAACCGTACGAACAAACTAATCTCGTTCCGCGGTTATCTTATCCGAGCTCGTGTCGCTCGCGGCACGAGTACCCTTCTTTCAGCCGACAATAAATTCATTACACGGCCTGACAAGCTTCCCATTCTACCTGTGGCCTGTGCCAACGGCGCTGACAGACATTTTATGGCGCTTATCTGCGAGCACGCTTCCACGTTGCCGACGATTCTCGCGAACTGCGCCACTGGATACGCTGAATGCAGCTGGCGAAATGGTACCGAGTAGAATGGCCCTGCTGCACTTTCATCGAACGATTACACAGCGCGCGAGATTTCAGTATTTCGTGAAACGCGAGTGACAAAAATGTCACAGTTTTGTTTGACGGAGCAAAAAATTGTTACGGGGTTACGTCAGTTTATGGTTCCACGAGCGGTTGAATGGTACAGACGTTTTTTTGTTTTCAAGAGTGACGAAAAATGCCTGCAAACTTGTGACAGATAGAAAAAAAAGATCTAAACGGAGATTTATTTCGTCAATTTGCGTATTTTTTAAGTTTCCCGTAAATGGATGAACATCTGCAGTTTACTTTTTACAATTGCTTTTATTATACTCTGGGTATTACAATTACTTGAAAAGATGAATATACATTCGAGCTTAGTTAACTCGAACCTCAAGGGAAGAGCTAAAATCTTCGAATTGTATTCGACTTATCACAATTTCCAAATAAAGAAGGTTTAACAAAGAAAAAAAGAAGCTTTATACGAAGGCACAGTTATATTCTTCTTCTCAGAAAGCGTTAGTATTCTAACCTTTCTCTTAAAACTAATTTTATTCGACGCACATAAATGCTGCGCTTAAAGATGCGCGAGACAGTAGCAATTATTTTTTTAATTGTTATTTATTAGTCTGATGAAAAACGATTAGCTTCCATGGATATGGAAGGTTTACGTCGTTTTACGTTTGCCGTCTTATGTTATTCGAGAGAATCCTAACAGTTGGAGGAAAGGAGACAACAATATCGATTGATTAGTTTCTCACATCTTGTGACGCATAGCATAGTTATAGGTGATACACATCGAGCTGCAGAGCCAGCAACGATAAAAGTTTTAATTGCAGAGGTAAACTTCGACTTGTAGAAGTCTGGCTATTCTAAGCTCGAATCACAGAGATAAAATAATGCAGCGGACATGTGGCAATAATTCGAGTTAAAGTAATATTTATTTCGGCTTCTAGAGGTTTTCGCGGCGGACCGACGGGGGATTAACAAAATTGTAGCACTGCAACGGTTTTCGAGTTATGGAGATTTGACTATAATGTATAAATATATAAAAATATATGTCCAAAGCATTGTATTTAAGTTTAATCGAAATTATAGTTCGAAGAAGAATAATGTGGTTGAAGTATTATTGTAAAAAGCAATATATCATACATGCACCAACCTGATAAAAATAGCGAGCTTACATATAAAAATACATAAAATGTCCAAAGCATATTATTTAAGTTTAGTCGATAGACTTTAATCGAAATTATAATTCGAAGAAGAATAATGTGGTTGAAGTATTATTGTAAAAAGCAGTATGTCATACATACACCAACCTAATAAAAATAGCAAATAAGATTTTTATAGTTAATCTTTGAATACAAGTCAGGAAAGTTGGAATTTAAGAAAAATAATCTGAAGAAAAATAATTTCCTTCAGATTCGATTTCCTATTTGGAATAAATACATCAATCTGCAAGGTATTATTTCTGTATCAAACTCGGAGGATACTAGTTCAATAAACCTGCATATAGGTAGAAACGATGGAATATTTGCGCAACGCTATTTGTATGAGTAAAAATTGCCCAACTTCTCTGATATTTTACCTACGGATCTCAGTTTCTCAATTTAAACTAAACAACATTTTTTCTTTGTTTTAAACTGAAAAAGCTTTCAGCTTTTCCGTTTGTTGTTGTTTTACTTTCGCGCAAGTTTGAACAAGCAACGAAACGTGGTATCGTACCGAATATTCGATTACAATGATCTTGTTATAGGATAAAAGTGTACAAACATCAACGTCCACCCGGAAAGGACAAAGCAAAAGAAAAAACAGATCGGAATAAAATCGACAAACCGTCGTTTTCGCTTGCTCTGCCAAAGGACAATTCTTTTAACGAATGTTGTTTAACGAACGCAAAACGATCGTTGCGATTAATTTCTCATGTAACAAAGCGCGAACGAAGATTTTTTACTTTCAAAGAGATGAATCACAAGAGAGAGAGAGAGAGAGAGAGAGAGGGAGGGAGGGGGAGAGACAGAGAGACGGAGAGACAGAGATATCCACTAATATTTCCTGGGAAATGAAATAATGATAAAAAAGCGTACACCATTAAAATCGGAAATAGAACGTACGCGCGGGGACAAAAACTAACGAGATCCATATTTTCTTATTCGCCTAGAATCAGCCGACTAACCAGTATATTTCTATATCTAATTCGTACTTCGTCTCTCCGTTGGCCCGTATTTTCCGACGGAAATTCGATCATAATTCAACGTGGTCGTTACGCGTTTCGATTCCCCGGCCTCACGGAAGAACGCGAAATAATTTACAGCGTTCGAGCTTTAAAACTTGTATCCAACGTTTTTCGATTCTCCTCTGTATCAAATTTCCAAACAAACTAGGCTGCTGCACACTGGCTTTTCTCAACGCAACTCTCGACAAATAATGACACGAGATACGCGCGTTACTGAAACGCTCGTGGCCAAGTTGCTTTAATTTCCATGAATCGGGCAAAACTAGCTGCTAATTGGAAATTTAGTTCGATCGTAAACGTTGCTTGCTCCGCCTGTTTCACCTCTGTTAACTTGTCGAACGAAGAAACTTCTCTCGAATATCAGAGAATGTACAATTTTCGCGGAACGCAGGAAGTTTGTGAAAACGACCGAATCGTGATTTACAGAGAGAATGCACGATACAAAATGCAAACAAGACGTAGCGATATCGTTGAATAACTCGATAGGAGGGAACCGCAGAAGCCACAGTTTATATTTCTATCCACGGGAGCATAAAACGAGCTCGTAATCGACCGACTATCTCAAAGTGCCACTCGTGTTCATTCCTAATAGTTTACGGGCCGCATCATCTGGCATGCAGAGCGTGTAAATAATTTAGAAAAGCAAGTTCTACCCGGCTCTCTGACTATGAGATTCATTTTGATTCTTGCTTCGTGAAACATTGTATTTCGGTCTTCTGTGATTCAAAGGCTCCCTTGAGACCTTCGCACAGATAAAATTGCATCTACTTAAACTGGAATGAAATATTCGTTAAATATCAGAAGCTTTAAATGTAGCTGAACTCTCAAATTCGTAGATTACATTTTATCACCGTTACGTTCTTCGTGTCATTTTCCAATCAATCGCTAGATAATTAGTTAGTCATCGTTAGAAATTTTCTTAATTTTTAGGAGAATATAAAACAGTCGCTGTTATATATATATATATATGTATCGATCAATTCAATTATATAATCATCATCGATTCTAATAATCGTCAATTCCGATCTATATCAATTCTTGATAACGTTTCTACCAAGTTCTTGCTTGAAATGTTATAAGTCTTCTAGTATGTTCAAGTTAAAGTAAATATACAGAATCAGTTAAAAGTTTCAAAGGGCCAAGAACCAGCTAGGAACCAGAAACTAAGGGTTGGTACGGTAGTAAATCTTTCCAATAGATCGTGACCCTAAGTGCGGTAGGGTGCATGAATATTGCAGATCCTCGTTCAGCCTTAAATAGGGCAGGCCGGTATCAATAATCGAATCGAAATCGATTGTCCAAACAGACTGTCCAAATAGTTTCGACCGTGGCGTATTTGGAGCCACGCTCTAACATGCTGTGCGCCATACTGCTTTTTTCAGTAGGAACCTACGCTATTATGCGAAAGATAAACATCGATACTATGTAAACTCTCGCGTTCTACCCAATTATCTTCCGTGGCAACGAAGATACACGATAAGAACATAAGAAACGCGTATGAAAACCGAGCAAACATTCGTTCAACGAGAAAAATTGATGAAGTAGAATGGCTTCTTTGAAGAATCTTTTCGGCGAAATTAGCTTTCCGATTTTGAAACTAGGTACACGTTAAGCGAAAATTCTTTTCAAGACGATTCTATCGCTTACAAGTTTGGAGTATCCCCGGCGATTCAGCGTCACGAGGATAAATATTTTCAGATGGCATTTTAACATCGCAGAATTGTTCCTTACCTGCAACAGAGAGAAGAGATAATTCATAAGTAAAAAAAGCAATTCCAGAAACTCGTTAGCGATAATTTGCTGTATGTTCGTAATCGAAACTTTACTCACCCTTGTTTTATAATATCGTGTCACAGTTGTGATACGTATTACGATTACGATTTAACAATTGTCGACTGTATTACTAATAAAGTTTAGTTTCAGCTTCGACTTTAATCCTTCAAACTGCAAATCTTTACAGATTATGCGAACGATATTACGATAGAGAATACCTAACGACCACTTAAACCTTAAGTAGTTACCGGAAAAGTCATAAGATCAGGGGTTAATAGCCTCTTGCATAAATCAACTTCTTCACCCTCTAATCTTCCAATTACCCCCGACGTCCATAATATTATCTCATACTCGTTTATCATCCTCCTACTGCTTGTTTTTCGTGATTAAGAGGACTGAATAATAAGTCAAACGCATCATTCGTTTTCATGCTTCTATAAACAAAAGGCAATATGACCATCCCTTTACGAGGGATAAATAATTCCAAGCTCGTTTATTTTCATCCATAAAGTGCACGTAGTAGAACACGCGGGTTCACGATTGTTCTTACCATCGATAAGCTTTAACGCGCAAGGGATTATGGTATTGCCACGTGTTACACCGAAAATCCAATAATTTCTTAGGCGAAATCGCCGCGACCGTGTACCAACACGTCGCACATTTATCAAACGCCGGTTGGAATGGCGTATTGCATCTCCGATACGCGAATTCCTCCGGCGGTAAAACACGTCGCCGTATTAACAGGCCACCATGTGTATGGTTTATGTGCCGTCTATGACAATGAGATACGTCTTAACGACACCACGCCGGGCAGTGCAATAAGGATCGATGGCAAAAACAAAGGGACCAACGAAATCGAGAAGAGAGGAGAAACGAGGAGGAAATCTACCACCCACGTGTTCTCATAAACGTGTGGTGGACGGTGTAACGTATTGTTGGTTAAATCAATAATGAGACGAGTTAATTTAATTAACTATATTTACAGGTATTTTAAACTGTAGAATACAAAATTAATCGCAAGCGTCGTTCGCTTGATGATACTCGTTATAAGATTGATTCGTAATACTAGTTCGCTCTGATTGACATACTTCCTGATTCGATACTGATTCGCTCTAATGACTCATGGACAACTTGGTCGTCTATTTATACTAGTCGATGGGGGTACCGAAGGGTTTGAACTTTCCGCCGTGGTAGATTGCACGTAGCAGCGAAATTGCTTTGTCCAGAGTTTGTTTATTACTGTTGAGAATTTTGGATCTTAATAGCCGAAATAATGGTATAGGAACACCAAATTTACACTTATAATTTATATTAGAATAGTTATATATTTATTTGATAAGCGATTTCAAAGTATTCATCGATACACGCTTCCACGCGTCTCAGCACTTTTTTCCACACCCGACTGTTAACCGACTGAACAGTTTACATTCCTTTGTTTTCTAGACGCCGCGCACACACATAATTCCACACACTGATATTCACATATAAGTATTACTACTACGCAGCTACCCTAGTCTAGCACATAAAATTATACATATCTCAATAATTACATATGTGCGTCGTACAGTGTTAATCCTCTGAGACAAAACAACTACATGAGGCATTTTCGTATTGCGACGTCCTAAGACGCATATACCATTACAAGCGCATTTCTGGCGATTTCAATGATTCTTGCGAAGGCTTTTTTTCTATTACTTTATGTATATATATATCCTTGAACGTGAAATTTAGTCCCGCATTTAAAAAGGGATAAAACTAATAATCCTAAGCCAAACCTACCATCTACGCGTTTTCCAAAGAGTATTTCTGGAAATTTCAATGATTCTTGCAGCGGTTTGCTGTTTTTCTATTACGTTGTGCATTTTATATCTTTGAATGTAAAACGTATAGCGGCCCGTGAAAAGGAACGAACTGATTTTTAAAAAATCGCGTTACGCCCAGGGAAGCGTTAAGCTAGAATTTCCGTGGATTTTTGTTACCCGAAATTTCCTATATTACTGGAATTTTTCTTCTACCTCTGTCTATATTAAAGTTTTTTAATCAAAACCCAGCGAGTATTTTTTTTACGATAGGTTACGTTCCCATTTTTGACAGGACAGAACGGAACAAAACTCTTGAAATAAAAATAGTGGAAAAACGAGGTACGCGTGATTGTTTCGAACGATTTCTGTTTAGGAAGAGAGAAATAGCATAGGTGGTAGAAACTGAATTTTCTACGCTTACGAATCGACGCTCGTACGAAAAACACGTCGCGTTTATCGCGATTGTCGCTTCAATATGTTTCCTACTATCTATTCCGAGTGTCCGTCGTTTATTTCATTCCTTTCAACTCGATTACTCGGTTCGCCAACAAACGAGAAAGTAAAGCTTCAGAAAGATGAAAACAGGAAAAAGGACGAAAGAAGGGAAGAGTTATCGGCGATCCGACGAGGTGCATGAGGCATTACAGAGATCGGGACTCGTGAAAGGATTCCCAGCCACGGATCAGGTAGTACGCGCCACGCGTGTGGTCCATCTCTGACCTCTCTGTTTTCGGGTCGAGTCCAAAAAGGTCCGCGTATAAGTATTCTGATGTACGATCAGCTGGAATCGTTACTCCTTCGTGGCTGCTTGACCTTTGTCCACTGCTTCGTGCCAGAACCTTCTTTATCGCGGGCCAATTCCTGTAAATATTTACGTGTCCCATGGCAGAAAGAATGGGAAATGCCCGAACGACATCGGCAATTTATAAAGGAGCCTGGCAAAATTTATAAAGGAGGTCTTTTTCAAATCGTTACGCGTTATTTATCGACGAGGGTAGCAAGTATGAAATATGCTTCTCCGGCTTGACGCCACGATAAACAAGGAATCATCTTTCTTCTCTTACGGAAACCGCCAGAAGCTAAGTGAAACGTACAATTTTAATCTTCTTTGGAAACTCGAGAATACTTGAATTAATCGCGATAACAGTCGCAGAGGAGAATCCTAACTATGCGATGCCTAGGATGAACTGCGTATTTAGAAATCTTATTCTAAAATATCTGTAGTAACTTAGGCTGTAGTATAGTAAAATATTCGGCAAAATATTCTGCTAGAGTGATTATTTTAGGCCGCTGAAGCTAAACGTGATTTTCACGAAAACAAGGCGTAATAAATTTCGGTTAACCCATTGACGCGTGTGACTTTCTCGATTTTGACGGTACCTTTCGCAAAATTAGGTATTCTTAACCCGTTGCGTGGCTTACTCTGCATGCGTTTGGATCGTGGGTGTTGAATGAGGCTTGGATTATTTTTTATTCGAGTATGTATGAGTATGGCCAAATTGGCATTTGGAGTATCGGCATTGGCTGCGGCAAATGTTCATAAGATGGAATTTTTAAAACCGTACAGTTCCATGAAAAATAATCCTCATTTTCGACTTTAGCGATCTAAAGTACCAAAATCGAAAATTTTGCAATCCGGATACTGTGATTCATCATCTAGATAACTTATCTGAAAAGTATTTGAAGCCTTAAAATACTTTCATGGACACATTCTGTCTATCGTACCAATAAAATTAATAAAATTAAATAAAATTTCCAGAGAAAAGAAAAAAATATGACAAGAAATGCTTAGCAGTGTAACGAGACGATAATCGTGATTACGTCAATAAAATATGAAAGAAATCTAAAGACTTACACAGGTATGGTTGCAAGAATATAATCAATGTATGAATAGTGAAATCGTACTAATATAATGATTAATTAATCGACTGCTTAAATATTTTCAAATATTTTCGATACCTCAACTCGATTTACGAAGAGACATATCCTTAAGAAAGAAAGTTTCGTAAATTAACTTCTTTGTTAGGAGCTTGAGACATTATTCCAGTAAATCACAAAGAAGAGACGACGGCCTCTCGAAGAATTTCTCTTCACGTCGCGTACCTCGTTACCATCAAACGCATTATTTCGTCTGGTGATCCTGGAGATAGGGTTGCGTCATCGTTACAAGACTAGCTGATATCTGATGTCTTGCACCAGCATCTAGCGTTCCGCCGTGAGAACCCTCCCAGAGGGCAGACAGATACACGACGTTTCATTCCTCTAGCTTTGTCACGAGCATACCCATGGACTTGCTTTCAATTTCAGGGTTGCGCGTGCAAGTATCAAGGCAGTCGGACGAACGTAGATCGATATCGACAATCGTAAAACTTCCGACTCATATATCCCTCTATTCTGCTGGAAATTTTACATCTCGGAGCAAAGGCCCTTAATCGTTCCTTTATCTGATATGTTTCGCTGTCCAACAACCTGCTGTGACACATATCGTAAAACGTTCGAACTGTCTCTACGAAGTCAAACGTTTCGTTTAGAAGATCAGATCGATCGATCTGTTCAACGTTGTTACAAAAGGGTTTTGCCTACTTCGTTTGAAGTTCGCTTTGAATTCGTAGCGAAGACCGTGTTGCTTTAAGCACTTTAGTAGTTTTGCTTGTAATATATTTACTTCGTGAATTTTTGTGTCTTATAAGCTACGCACGGATGGTTCTAAGAAATTTAGTAATATTTTACACAAGTAAAATCGATTAGAAACAGAGTTGAAATCGAGATAGAGCGTGAGAATAACTTTACGCAACTGATCAGGGACAAAAATAAGTGATTGTTAAGGTATGGAGAGAATTTGGAGAGAATAAAAAGTTAAACTTTATTTACATATTAAATAAATTTAACTGTACACGTGGGTCACTCGCTGAAGGGCTAGAAGACACTCTCACTCACTTGCTTTTTTTCTTCTAGTTGCTCTTTTGTCTCAACGGAGACCTGTCTTGCGACGCTCACATACTCTCTAGAGAGGGGATGCATACATGTGTCTGCTTGCTCTTCGCTCCCTCACTCTCACACGTACAATATAAATGTACTATCTATTTAACAGTTAATCTACTGTTGCGAATTATTGACTAAAGAGCAACCGGTCAAGTCAAACCTGTCGGTCGATATCGCGTACCTCGAATGAATTAACGCTCAAGGTGGAGGAGGTTTAATAAATCGAGTGTTGGAGCAATCCAGCACTGTATTTGCACTTGTTGTATTAAATTAAAGTGTGATGTTGTGAACACGGCGGTGGTAAGTTTGTTGGGAGTGAAGTGTTTCACCCGTACGGTACGATGTCTGTTGATGAACTGTCCTCCTACGTTGCTGATTCTCCCTACCAGCCGTTGGATTTCGTCTGTCTATCGAGTCGTCTGGCTGGTCCTTTCCTGGGGTTTTCTACCTGACCTCGGAGTCATTAGGTTTACAGCTCGGGGAGGATATGTAATTCGGAATTTCCTAAAGAAGGGAATGGGCCTGTCCGCTCAAAATTCCGAACATCTACTATATACTGTTATGCTATACGTATTATTCCCTAAATAATTGGAATTAATATTGACACTTTTGTGTAAACAAGCTATACTTAACGAAACTTCATCAATACCTATTTCCGCTACCTATCCACTTATTTTTATCTCCGATCTATCAACCCAATTGTCAAAATTCACGATGCTTCGCTTCATTCACGAACACACTACCTTCGTGTTACCTGCTCAGATTCCCAAGAGAATGAAAGCGGTCGTGATAGAAATGATACGCGGGGCGTCTATTTCAAAGTCAGCGGACTATTTCAAACGAATCTAACTCACGTCGACGAGCGATGAGCGTTGAATACAAAACGAGTACTCTGTAAAGTCCTGTAAAGCCGAAACTATGTGCGTTTTCAGACTACTCTCGCACGTTCCACTAGCTATTAGATAGAGGGTCGAAACGAGAACCACAGGGTTGCTTCGAACGAGTCGAGATATCGGTGGTCGACATCGAGCATCGCCGCGGCGTGTAGATACGATAGGAATCTGTGAACCGTTGGATTCCGCCTAATCGCTCAATCCTATCATCCGTGGCTGTGTCACAGGGCAACCAAACAACGACGTGAACCTCTCCGATGTCAAAGGCCGAAATACCGTTCTCGTGATCTCCAGCTAAACCGCGACAAACGTTCGATTTGCGAATTCGAGGTGTACGGTGATTCTATTGAGCGGAGAATTAAACCTGGCAGCGTCCAAACGAATGCGGTGGATCATCGAGTTAGACAGGAGATATTATAGAAGTGGAGATCACAGGGAAAAAACATGAAGAACCACATCTATTTTCTGTGGAAAAGAAACGTTAAGGTTCACCGCGTCATCTAGCAATCTCGTACCGGCAAAATTCTTATGTTTTTATATTTGATTTTGGAATTAAACATAGGTTCTTTAATCTGCTGTAAAATTTTCCAGTTATTTCTCATAGTCAGAGTGTTACAGTATCGGAGGCGTTAAAATATTCCTTGTTTTCACGGTTATATCTCTGGGTTCCATAAAACTTGGTCAATTTATCATTTATTTTTTGAGAAGTAGGCAAAGATTCTTTAAAAAGAGAACGAAGTATTAAAAAGACAAAGAACAAAAAAAACTGGATAGAAGAAAAGGTGAGCGAAGAAACGAAAGGGTTAGAAGCATGAAGAAGCAAGAAGAAAAAGAAGAAAGAGACGGGAAGAGAATTAAAATCTATTACTCGCAGTAAACATTTCACACTCATCGGCGAAGAATCTTTAATTAAGAATCATTAATTATACAAGGAGAACAAAGCCAACCGCAGATCCACTTGACGTTTTGTCTCGTTCACGATAGTTAAACCAGAGCGTGTAACGTATACGAGACAAGGTAGCAGTTCACGGAGTAGAATCCGAGAAGAAAAGGCGTCCCACTTCCAAGGTGTTCAGAGCTAATTGCATCCTTCTGATGAAAAACGATCTAGCCCGGTTTCCAGCGGTGATAATCGTGAAAAATGTGTGAGAGAATTACTTTGCCGGTGGTCTAAATTAGCGGACGGCGAAGGTTGCCAAGTAGTAGGCTAGCGATTTAATTTCAGTTTAAATGCGCCTCGTCCTGTAGTACTACTGCCAACTGTTCCAGACACACAGACACAGGACTTTAATATTCTACGACGCATTTTACGAGTATCATTCTGGAACGGTTTCTGCCGCTCCAATAACTTTAATCCAGGTACAACGTCGGATAAGTCCCGGTCTAAAGTCCATAAAATGAATCACAAACGGCAACAAGACCGCCCATGAATTATTTCGATTTTATCGCTTACGGCTCTCTTACATAATAAGTTACCAACTAATTACTACTTCATTCGCAAGTTATAAGTTACAAGTTACAGACTTTCCTTTTACAATTTTACGTCGAATAGAACAATCAAATAACTTATCATTTGTAAAATTTGTTTGTTGATATTAGGCAAAGATGTTTATCAATACTTGTGAATTAATTCAATCGAGCAAGACGGTGCAGTCCTTGTAATCTGCGAAAGACATTGAACGTTTGTTTCTTCGAATACGCTTTCATTTTTTGCCTTTTGAAAAAATATCACGCGTAACGGATCCTAATGCATCTAATTTGAATAGTTTTGCATATCGTCGCTTGGCACGGTAGTTTAGTGGCGTTACTCGAAAAACCGGCTCGCGAAACACTGGCGAATTTAAATGCCAGCCCGGACCAGTCTTATTCAATATTATCGCTGTATTCTCTTACATAATCATTCTAATCGCGATCTAGCGCGCCGTATAATCCTAATCGTTAGCACACATCTTTGGCCAGGCCTCAGGCAGGGTTACGTAATACAAAATCAAAGGCCGTATCGCGTTGGAAATGAAATTAATCGAGAAACACGAACTGTCGGTCGACGCGTCATGCTTCTTGCGCTACGGTTAACACTTAATTTAATTCCATGATGATTCATTACTGTTTACAGGAAACGTTTTCTACGAGCTCATCACCGTGCGTGAACGTACACCGATGGATGAAACCCGAAGAAACTGGAAAGCAACGAATCGCGTTGCACTATCGTTGCTCAAAGTTGGTTTCACAATCCATGAACGACTTACGTCAAACGAAATAACTATACAAACAATTTAATAAATCCATCGTTGTTTAATCGCCTCGGGACGTATTTACTACTTTACAACATCGTAACACTGGAAGCGTTGAATATTCCTTTCGATACGATCATTTACTTAGTTTAAACGACACGATCAATCATTCGCTATCAATCAACGTGTTGAACGTACAATTCGCAACTCTAAAACTTCCGATTAAAGAGAGACATCGATTCAGCTAGCAGACTGAACGCCACACTAGAAAACAGTTCCATCATTCACTGTCCAGCAGAGAAACACCAACACAGAATTCAAACAATCCAGCCGACAACCAGATCGTCGGTTCCCGAACGTTGAACACGCGTGAACGAACTCTCAACTACCGCGTGATACACGCCTCCTTCAAACGAGATTCCATAAATCAGGAACACGAAGAGCAGGAAAGGGTCGTTCGCAGACTCGACGAGGGAAGAGAGTTCTGTGATCGTTGGTCCGACCATCTTCTCAGTGTCGTGCATGGGGCGGCGCCGCGACGCCTTGGCTCGGCTCGTTAAGCCAAGGGATCGAAGACGCAACGGTGCGTCCTATCGAAGTACCGTTCCGCGGATGTAGCCGCGAATAATTTAACGCGCGCTCGCCCACTCTCCGCGAATGTGTTACATTGAGATTATATCACGGTGCATCCGTTACGCGGCGGACAACGCGTACTTAATATGCATGCACGGCTTAATTTACATTAGCCGCGGCGCGCTCGCCTTGCATTATGTACACGGAAGCGAGCTCTGGGGACGCAGCTAGAACGACGGATCACGTCGTAAAACAAACGATACAGGCAGAAGGGAGGACGCGAAAGAAGGAAGAAGAAGTGGTTAATGAAATAGCAATTTAACGTGGATAGCTACTAGATAAAACGACAAGGTCTAGGCGAAATTCATTTACGGATTTACACCTTTCTATTTGGTGCTATGAACGATGCACAACTCCTGATAAGGAGCTTCCAGTGAGGCACAGTAATACGAATTTTACTAGGAACATTCATATTTCGGAACTACGCTAATATATATATATATTGCCAAGAAATTTATATTATATATAAATACTTCTATGAATAAATAAACAATATATATTATAAACTTCTATTTATTGCGAAACATGAATGTTTTTAGTAAATTTTGTATTAGCGTGTCTGTTGAGAAACTTTTTGTCAGGGTCTGTGGTAGTAGAAATTGATTCTCTTTAAGCTGATATTTCAGTCATGTACATTATCGTACATAGGTATATGGACGCTTCTAAATTATTGCGAATATCTTTGGATCTGATGTTAGTAAATACTGATAAAAGCCATAGTTAATATTAATCGGCATAAATAAAATGGCAATTCGAGATGGATGAAAATTGGTTCTGCAGACACCTGAGATACGTGGCTCTAAGCATGCCTGTTTAATGTTGGAATGTTAGAGCGATTAAAGTATTCGTTCCCAGCCACATTCTCAAAAGACTATATGAATTTTCTGAAATGTTAGCTATTTGTTAGAGATGAATATGGAATTTGAGCGATGCAGGTAAGTATATTGCTCGTTTCGATTTAAGCTTAGCAGAGCATTTGATCCCAATTATGGCACGGAGTATAGGAATTTATCGGGAACATTCTTCGATTATAGCTGAAAATATAACAGAGGTATTAATCTTTTGATCGAATTGCATCAGGTACAGGTGCGCAAATACTTATGTACAATAGCGTAAGTATCGGCGCGAATGAGACAATTGAAGATCTTAGAAGATTTTAGAAGTATGCTTCTTCAATGTTTTGAAAATTACGTTACAAGCACCTCGCATTGGTAGGAAGTCTCTGTGGAAGAATATGTCGAATTAAAAACGTAAAGACGTGCGAATTGTGGATCTTAATTACCGAAATAAAAGTAAAGAAACACTAAGGTTGCACTTAGAATTCATATTAAAATAGTTTTAGATTTATTTAATAAACGATTTTTAGGATCTTCGTCGATATACATTTGCACGCGTCTCAGCACTTTCTTTCTCTCGCCATCTTTCATACCACACTGCCAACGGAACAATTACATTCATCTGTTTTTCGAGACACCGCGCGCACACATACTTCCACACACTCATATCCACATACGTGTATCACAACTACGCGGCCAATCTAGCCTAACACACAAAATTATACAAATCTCAATAAGACGTATGTTTTCTAGGAAATTAAACCTTCGAATATTCAAGTTTTTATACGGATGCGTCCGAATGTCACGTTTGATAATATTAATATTGATAATTGCGTAAGTTGCTGGAAGCGATTGAAACAGTTGAGAAATTAAAAAAGGAGCATATGTAGAAATTAAGATACATTGCATGGAACATACGCGTCAGAAATAGTTTTCAAATGGTAGTGGTCGAGTTATCTGGCATTCTAATGTATTCTATTTTAAAATTATTTTCAACATACATACACCCGATTACAGTTTCATTTTATATTTTTTATTTTTTATTTTTTTTATTGAAACATCGTCATACTCCTATGTTTTCATCCTTTCAAAGATACTATAACAAAAATTGTCACGATGAAACGACACTAGTCACTGGAAAATTATCGCGGAGAGCTTAACGCCCCGTTCTAAATCACGATAAACAAACGAATATAGAGATTGTGCGGAGAGCTCGCATGAAGTAGCTTGGAACGACAGGGCGTGGAAGGATAGAGAAAAACAGAGGATACTGGTGGAGAGGAAAACGATTAAACCGATAATATAAAGCGTGGACGAGAAGCTAACGAGCGAGGAGGAACAGACACTAGAGAGGTTTGTTGAGCTTTAGCCTGGTGTTAAAATGAAATTAGCGTGTAGCAACGTGTACGAAGCAAAAGCAATTAACCGTCTGCGTCTATGGCGACCGTCTTTCCTGTTTGTTCTTCAGACAATTCGATTCGTTTTGGTTAAGAGGTTCGCGAGTCGTAAATGAAGGAGACGTTTCCTTGTCAGATACAACGGCAGTGATATAAATAAAGGTGAGTGCAAGATTGCCAATGAATGGTTACAAGGGAAGAAAGGTATTTCAAATCGAGAGAAAAACGAGCCACGCGAAAAGAGATTAATGGCGGATCGTGAAATTTACGAGAGTGCACGGCTATGAGGATCCCGTGTCGGATATCTCGATGTCGTAATCAATGGGGGTTTGCGGGAAGAGAAATCACTTAATACACGGATGGATGAAACTTGTATAAATAGCATCGTATGGCGAACGAAAGGAAACGAAACTTCAAAGTATCACAATTCTGTGTAGTTTCATTCAAATTCGTCGTGGTGGTCGAATTTAAGTCGCTTGAATCGGCAACTTGACTTTGTATTTGTATTCGTACAAGCGATTTGACTTCAAGTTTATGCTCGACTTGCAGTCTGTGTTCATACGAATCAAGCTGTTTGACTTGAAATCAAGTAACCACAATTCAAGTAGATACATAATAGAAAATGAATGGTTAACATGGTGTATATACTTAAACGGACTGTTCTTCCTTCCAAATCAAGGAATGGTTGTAACATTGAGTCAGTTTCTTCAATTTAAAAGAATTAAGAACGAAGTTCAAGTCAACTAAAATATCAAATTTACGCTCGGACAAAGTTGCTTCATGTTGCTCAACGTTGCTAAAGGAGATATTAGGGACATTATTTTCTGCACGAAAGACAGAAAGAAACTTTCTCAAGGAACGAGAACAATATGTGTAACGATTGTTTCGAAAGATCGTTTTAGAGTGTGTAGCACAATCAGTAACACCAGTTGGTCGCGGAACGAATCAGATTACCGGACCTTAATCGGTTAATATTCTTTCTAAGCTGCTAATGAACCGATACGTGCCAGTCGTTAGACGCCGGCGTTCAAGAAACAACTTCGTATAATGAATGGTACACGTTTTTGCTCGCGCTACGCGCTTGTCGGACAAATCATCGCGAATGAATGACCGACGGGATGATATCGTGATATCTACGATCTAGCCAGCAATAATTTACGAACCGGATTAAGAGACGCGTGTTATTACCACCGTGTGCTTGCTTGTTTACTCCTCGATTTCTCTTTCGTTCGAGTTCGTACCGAAGCGAAGGGGCCGGGATTCAATCTACGAAATCTAACTTTCGATTGATATTTTACATCTTAATAACGTTTATTGTTCCATCGTTTAGCTAGCGATTTGCCAAGCTTTTTATAATCTTTCTGTTACGTAGGAATAAACCACTGCATTGCGACGAGGTAAATATCGTTCTGTCCTATGAATATCATTACTTTGGTATTTCATTTATATTTTATATATTTTCTTCGCGTACGATGCCCATCTCTTTCGAAACCAAATTCCCTTTCAGTTTGATAAGCTGTAGACGATTTTTTATTTGTTGATTATCAATTATAGAAATGCAACTTTTCTGATCTTTCTGTAAAAAAGACCAAAATTACGATACGATAGAATACTACGTACAGTGGAATAAATCGTAAAAAGAGTTTGCTCGAAATGTTCGTGTCAGAAATCGGCAACGATCAAAATACTTCGAAATACAAAAGAAAAAAAAAAAAAAAACGAGAGGGACGCAGTCGAGTTTCACGTTCCTAGAGAATCCACCGTGGCACGAGGATCAACTGTTTTTCGATAAACATCGTCGCTACTTGCTGCTAATTCTCGGTTCGTGTACATTAAGCCCACGAAGTTATTCGCTAATTAGCGAGTTATCAGCAAGCGCAGCATCCCCTGGCGAGCTTTTATGCGCAGGCTGTGACTGAACGTTCTGATCGCGCTGCATTCATTCGCCTGGAACTTCCTGCGATTCCATGATTCACTGAGAACAGTTTTTGCAACTAGCTTTCAGTATTCTCTCCGATCTCTCTTTGTTCTGCCTCTTAGTTCCTGTCATCAACGCGTTGATATTTGCGGCCGTTATACTTTTCTTCCGACGACGATTCTACGGACGAAAATGAGATTTTCTTGCGACCCAGGCGAGCATGATTGGCTTTTAGAATAATCCCACCAAATAGATTACCTTTGTTTCGGATGAATACTTTGTTAACGGGAAGTCTGTGAGTTCCAGTACGAACATTGCTTCTTCTTTCATTTAACCGTCGTCCTTTTCGACATTAAACTGGCGGGCTGAAAAATTAAATAACATCAAATACTGCCACTAAATTGAAGAGATTTACAGAAAATTGAAGTCTGAAATCCTTACTAGATCCGACTAACCTTCTGCCTGATTTAAATATAACCTCGCCACTAAATCATTTTCTCATTTTTAATACTTTATCTTATCTTCCTGTATCCAATGTCCACGTTACTTTCTCATACTTTGGTTATTATATTAAAAGCCAGCAGCGTCTAATAATACGCAAGTTTGATTATTCTCCAAGTTCCGGAGTGAATTTCAAGGTACTGAAACTTAACTAAATTAAATAACCCTATCACTACCTACTTATATACGTATGCACGTATGTAAGTAACTTAGAAAACATAGAAAAATTGTGCTTAAACGATCAATCACGACAGCCGCGGTAATAAACGTATAAAACAAAAATACGTGGTTTCACCTTTTTAAAAACAGTCGTGATACACGTTGCGAAGTCCATCTGGCCCGAAGCATACGATACGCGTGACATGGAACGGCAATTAAAATGCACGGAATTGTGGCGTGTCACGCGATGCTCCTGCGTCGCGTCGATTAATCATACCGCAGAATATTTGTTAATCCGTGCTGCGGTACACGGAGAACCGGACGATCCCTCGGAAACCGGAACACGTCCGTTAATTCTTTGCCGACCTCTGACATATCAACTCGTGGCACGGAATCAGTTTCTCGAGGATTCGCTAATAGATGCATGAACTTCTCACCTATCACGAAAGTTTAGCGACCGGCTACCGCGTTTCCTCGAACCGCGAACGGGCGCATTTCGGCGCAAATGAAAATGCCACCGCGACAAATATAGCGCATTCGGACTGGGTCAACCGGCAGAAACTAGGTGGCTGACATTTGCATTGCAGAAAACGCTCGAATATTATCACCGTACGACACGCGAACCTATTCCGGACACGCGTTTCGTTGCCTATCAATGGAAGAGGTTAAGCGAAACGGAAACTTAAGTGCGATATCCACGTCAGAGACGGGGAAAATAGAAGGTAAACTTTGAATCGTGGGTTGATGGATATAGAGAGGATGTAGCTGTTTTGTTCGAAAATATAAGGAAGAAGGGTGACGCGATGCAAAAATTGATAGAGATAGTTGTATCAAAGACGGAGTATTCTTCGAGAAGGGAGATTTCTCTCGAGACATTGACCTCGGTACTTCGCACTTCAAGTAAGCTCGAGTGTCAAGATGAAAATAGCGGCTTTGGTGATGAGGTCATCGACATCAAGTGCAGAGGCCGAGGTACACGCCTCGAAAACGTCTCAAGGTGGCAAAGGTCGAAGAAGTAGGCGCGCTAATAAAACTCAATAGTGTCTGGCCACGTGTCGACGAACGTCGATTACCAAACGGATGAAAAAGAGTAAAAGACGACGATGAAAGCTTACCAATCTCGAGACAAATGTTGTTCGTTCTAGCCACGAGGCTAGTCGTTTTTCTCCGAGGTGATTCGATGAACACCGACGCTATCAATTTTTACAATTCCACTATTCCCAATATTACGATTGAAACGGCACCCAGGACAGTTACGTTGAAGCGTTTCCATCTCCACGGATCTCGACTCTCAAAGGGCCGTTCGCTTGAGTCGTGTCTGTAATTACGAGAGTGCAAGCTGCATTTTACGAGCTTTCCCAGTGGAAGTTGCCAATGCTGACGAGCAACTTACGAGATACACTTTGTCGTATTCCTTGTAGCCGCGGGGTGCAAATACCGAGAGTTCAACTTAACTTGCAGACAGTCCAACTTCTGATCAAGCTGGGAGATCGTGATGAAACCTGCAACGACCGACGCGTGTGCAAATCAAGGGAACTTGAACGAATCGTAAACCGCCCACGTGCAACGTCTGTGTAAACGTACAAACTTGCGTTATCTAATTGTCAGAATTCTTCCTAGACCTTTAGAGAAGCCTTGAACGTGTGGCAACGCCATCGTGGTACCGTATAATGAGATTAAGGAGTTCCTCGAGTCAGATTTTAGGTGTAACCTTTAACGACGCGATTGTACGGATCAAGTTTCGAAAATAAAGAAATTTACGACACGATGGGTTTATATCATCGTGAAATCGTAAACACTGAGCGAAGGATTCTCTGGCTTGTGAATGATATTCGGATTATTATCTATGATGAAACTGTAAATGCGATTAAAGCGGAAAAGAAACACGTTTTGATTACGAGAATCGAAAATGTGACGCAAGTAATGAAATCCTTTGCCTCGTCGATGTGGAAATTTGATTCTAACGAACCTTAATATCCTGTGTATTTCAAATAAAAAAGATATTGCATCTATGATGGTATTAAACGCGTAACGCTAATTGTAAAGTGAAACATAAAAAATTCTAAGACTCGAAGGACTAAATCGGAAGATCCTAAGTTGTGAAACTTTGAATCCCAGAACTTCGATCTCATTCGTAGAAGTTCAAATATTTCCGTGCTTCGACGTATTACGTGCTGCTAAAATTTCATTTCGAACGAAAACGTCATTTCATATTCACCAACCCAATAAAACAATGACAATCTTGAATCGTTCCGTCACGAAATCAGCTTGTCTACACGCGAGGCGAGCGTGGAACGTCTGGAAGCTGAGAAGATCGAAAGGCAAGGTGCGGTGACCTATCACCGTGCAGCCGGTTACACGGCAGGCCGACTATCGGCAGCGAGAACGGCGCTGTAAGAGTGACTCATCCGCTCCTAACCGCTCCACTCTCCTCGTTCCTTCAATCTTACGCTCGTTCCGTTCTGTTCCACTTGGCACCGCCGCGGCATGGCACAACGCGCCACGATATCGCTTTTCCAGCTCCTAGACGTTGTTGCTCGTCTAGGCGGATCCGCTCCGCGTCCGCCTCGCTGAGCTCGTTGCATTTCGCGCTTGAAGAAGGATGCTCGGCCAGCCGGCGCGTCTGCCTCGAACGACGGCTTCGTTTTTGGCCTCGAGCTGACAACCCTCCGCGTTGCGACATCCATTATACACTGCCAGTCTTTTGAATGCGGTGTCAGCGTATTGTTCGCCGGATAAAACAGATAGCAACAATTTCACAACGCGAGTTTTCCCTTCCTTTTACAACCACGCTTACGCAGTCGCTCGTTTTCCAGGGACACGCTCGAGACCGGACGATACTTTTTCAAGATTTCTATGGTTATCTCTTTATATTTTTCTCCTCGGTTTGAGTTGCGCTCCGTTGAGGAGGTTTCAAGCGGTTTAGTTTTTCTCAGTGGAATTTGTTGGTAAACGTTTGTTACGGAATAATGAATCGTAATTTGATCCCAATTCTTTTTCAAGAAATCGTTGCTGAGCTTCGACGAGGTTTGCAGAATCTTGTAGAATTTGTGGATGAATGTTTGTTATAGAATAATCATTTGTTCGTCGAGGAGGTTTGAGGCAGTTGCGAGATTTTTCGCCTATTTGTTGGTAAACGTTTGTTGTGGAATAACGAATCGTAATATTCGAATCCTTTTTCGGGAATTGTTTGACGAGGTTTTTTGAGGTTGAGAGTATCTCTTAGAATTTGTTAGTGAATGTTTGTTATAGAATAATGAAATTGTAACATCTTATTCCTTTTATCCCTTATATCTTGTTCGGAGTTATCGTTGACGACATTTGAAGCGTCCTTTCCAAGGTTCTTTACCGCTGGAAATAGTAAAAACTGAAATTTGAAACTCAGGTTATAGAAACTTTAATATCATTCGCTGCTGCGTTAATAAAAGAACGGTAGAGATTTGCTCGGTACAACTCAGCCAAGTGGATATTTCGCCCGGGCAACGACCATCTCCGTTTCCAGTACAGAAATCGTGATGCACCGATTACTACACTCGTTACACCAGTCGTAGCCTGGCCTGCCGACGATATTTTGAGTGACGTTTAAAATTACTTCGTGCCAACTGACAAGAGATCCGTTCTAACGCGTACTAAACTGGTTCGTGGCACGTACATCTTAGCTCGGTTAATTTTCTCGAATTTGTTACGTTACACGGTGAATCCTCCACCAAACGAACAGCAGCACCGCGAGAACAATCAGCTTGTACTGTACCTCGATAATCTCTCAAGACGTTTCATTCCTTCCCCTCCAGCGTTTACTTTATCGTCAGATTAACAATTCCAAGTAACCCTCATTAGTCATCGACACGAATCAGAAACGATCAAACGTTAAATGACATAAGACGACTGAAACGTAAGAAACATTGTAACGATCTCGTTTTATCACACGCACGAGTTCACCCAACGAAATATACGCTGTCACATCGAGCAAACGCTTTCGTTTTACATATTTCATCTTTCCTCTATATCGCTCCAATACATTCTACGTTATAATTACTCTCTTTCTCCTGCCCTCTCTTTCTCTTTCGTGTGCTCGCCGCTTATTATATTTCACGCTGTTCGAACGAATTATTTTCGCAGATCGAACTAAGCGATTCCGGCAGGTTTGTTTGAACGGTCGCGTGGAAAGCGTCGACAAACCATGACGTTGACGTTCTTCGTAAGAGAGAATTGTTTCAAAGCAACCGTCCCCGATTTTTTTAACCAAATGAAAAACGCGTTACAATGGCACCGCGTTCAATGATAATTTCGTACGACGTCCACTTTTCCAAGCTCCGAGTTTCGAACCGCTCGACACGCACCGTCCGCTTCGTTGAACTTGTTGCGCTTCATGCTTCAAAAAGGTTGCTCGATCAACCGGTATGTCTGGTCGTGAGACATACCGGTGCTTCACTCTCGGACGGCTTCGAGATACAGACTGCACGAAATCGAATCGACCCACTGCGACTCGATCTCCGATCGTTAGCAACTCGATTCACACAGAGAAGCAATTCTTTCGTGTATCATAAAAGAGTCGGAGGAACATGCTTTGACAAAATTTACAATTAGATGAAAATTGAAGAATTGGTGACAGAGACGGGGTCGACCTGCTGCGTCTCCATCTACATTCTATCTATTCTAATCTACGTCTCGTAATCGATCTTTTAGCTATTCGATTCTTAGAGAGGACAGTCGGAAAGAATTCTTTCGCGAACCGGTAAATTGTCAGAGAAATATTCCATGAGAAAATTTACAATTAAATGGAGATTGAAAAATTCATGACAAGGTAGCTTGTGGAAATTGTATTTAAAATTTAGCCAGGCGCTTTTAATATTAGGATTACAGACGACAAAATATTTTACATTTCAATAACATTCGTAGGACAGAAATGGGAATAAAAAGTTTATCAATACGAATGTCAGTTGACTATGAATTTATTGCACGTTTCAGAAGGTGATTTGATTTCGATTGACTTTGAGTTGGTTTTGGTCAATTTAGTTACTGCAGCAACCCATTCGATTGGTTATTTATACCACTCTAGTTGTTTGTATTAAATCAGAGTAACCAAAAGCTATGAAACTGAAATCATATTGCATTCAAAGGTCTACAAATTGAAATTAATGGCAATAGAAAACGTTTGTAAACTTACATGTATAATATTTTTAAATGCTGGCCAAGTGAAATTTCAGATTGTAATAACTAAAATACAGGAAGATAACAAATACAAAACGTGTTGCAGGATGTTAACGACAATTACTTGCGAATGAACTCGACCAAAGTGGTGGGCGTGGTGAAATACAGCTGTTGCCAAACATCATTAGTGCGATTTACGGTCTCATGGCTTTTTATCATATATTGTCAGAACGACAAGCGAGCAACGTGGTTGTAAACTGGAATTGGAATTTTTTCCAGCCACGAGAAAATGTATCGACGGCGAGTCGAATTAAAAGATGACGTTTACCATGCGGAATATTTTGATCGATGATTCAGTGTCATTCGTCAAAGACGAGTAATTTGAATAATGCGTCGCGCCGCTTAATTGCCTGCTTAATAATCCTTTCGATGTTGACAAGGATCGGTAAATTGCATTGAAACTTGTCCAAGAAACAACGTGCAAATCCGCGAGCTTTCTTCTCTTGCTGTTGCGTCTAACACAAGTTGCAGTAAGAAGAAACAAGCGTGTGAAGATATAAAAGAGAGGAAAGACACGTAAGCATTCGATTAGTTAATCTCTGTTGCAATTACTCGTAATGAATTCATGCATTGCGTTACATGAAACCACTAATTGATAAGCAGTACCGCGTCAAATTCATCATTACCGAGCATTTATCTTCGAGTTCTTAATTCTAAAAGCTCATTCTCTATGTAATAATCAACACTCGATTCTTCTAATTGATATAGCGTCAGATTTGATGTGTAAAATACAATATCCAGTATCGTGTACTTAATAAAACAACCAGCCTTTGATATTAATATGTATGAACATACTGGATATCTCCTGTTTGCTGCAGCTTTTAGGTTAGATGTAGAGTATTTTATAAAATAGAAACAAGATGAAAACGTTGCGTGAACGTAAGGTAATAAATCGTTCGGTAGAAAGTTATGGGAAAAATGTGAAACGTGAGGAAAATTCTAATGGTCTCGCGCTCAATGTAATACAGACAATATTTAATTTTCTGAATAAATTCAATTAGCTTTCTTTTAGTTACTTCAATTATTTCTGAACTAACAAGATTTTTTGTATTTACTGAACGCATCTGAACATATCTTCAAGTACTGACTTTCGAATGATTTTACTATCGAATTATAATACGCATTTCATACGCTGCTCTTGATGTTCATATTCCTCTCCTATTTATGTTTAATTGAAACTGAACCAAATAAACGTTCCATTACAAATATTTTGTGATATTATTGATTTGTAATAATATTAAGTTACAGACTATTTATGATATTGGATATTTACCAATAAAAAACAAGAAAAAATAATCTATGTTTTTAAATCGTACCACGAAATATTAAAACTTGTTAAACGATTCAAGATTTTCTACTACAATTTTCTAAATTCAGCGGAAGCTACACAAACGGAACTATATAGCCTAACCTAAACTGCTAAAATCATGCTGTACGCAGTGTTTGCACAAACACAGGATGTACAATCGATGGTAGGGGAACTATTGGTTATCTTCGAACCCGATATTCGTTATCAATCGGGCAGTTCGATAGTCTAACAGTCACGGTTCTCTGGTCTAGAGCAAGAAGCCCAGACACAGCTAGTGATCGGTCCGGTGAATTTGAGGCGCTTCATGCTTGAAAAAGGTTGTTCGGCCAGCCAGCAAGTCTAGACCGACGACGACAGGTTTCACCTGAATAGAACCGATGGACCAACGTCGGGACGACATTAAGCCGCGCCTACAATGGACCGATTTTTCGAGGCTGTCGTCTACACGCCACTAAAAATTACTTGTCGATAGCTTTATGGCCGAAAATTCGTTTCACGTCTGTGCTTTCGTGAAATTTCGTTCGACCATCCGATCATACATTGTTTCACAAACTTGTCTTCCCAATGTTTGTTTCTATATACGACGTTTATTTCGAAGCTTCCTTTCGAATTTTAGTTAAGTCGGATTAGAGAATTTTAGGGTCTCCATGAAAGTTTAGAATGATAATAATACTTTCATATGGAACGTGATAGTTGAGATGGAACGATCAGTTTTGTGAAATTTTAGCAACTTTGAATAATGTTCGTAAAATAATCTTCAAATATTTAAACCATTCATTCATTGTTCTATTAAGATAAACAATATTCGTCTGTTCTTTAAACTTCGATTAAAAATTGGTGTCAATTTTTATTTGAAGAATCGTTAGAAAAATAAGGTAGTAATCAAGAGACAAGATTCTAATTACTTTAACCAACAATCATCCCAACGAACAATAGAATAACATGTATAATAACAATACGAATTTAAAAAACGACAAAGACGCCTAACATACAATTGAAACGACGTTGAACATAAAGCTGCAATAAAAATTCTGTTCAAAGATTTAACAGGAAAATTCACAATGGCGACTCAGAGCAACCAGTGACGTCAACACGGTTAATTACGCTATACGCTGCTCCTTTGACACGCATAATTTACCAGAGATGCCATGCCAATGTGTCGTGATGTTTTTTACTTGGTCAAAGAATACAAGGTTTCCTTTGTTCTAAAAACAAGCCACGTAATTAGAGAATGTACCGTTGGAAAATGGAAATACAATGTGAATACACTTTGTAATCAACTAATCACCGTCAGGATTCTACGTCGACTACAAATCGCTTGTCCTTTTCATTTACATTTTGCTTACCAGTTTGCACTCCGGAGCTTGAGAGAAACTGCCAGATACGTTCCGTATGCCATCCAGTAAACGCTTTGAAATTGAATACGAAGCTGGAAACGGTAATTTCTGGACAAGTTTACGTGTTTTCCTAAGAACGTGAAATATTATTTAAAACGGTGCTTTCTGAAGTTTAAAATAATTTACAAATATATTAACATCTTTATTTTCAAATTACTGTATTGCTAATTTATATATCTACTGGTATATAATATTTGCTATATCCATTTTTCCGTAACACTTAACCGACAGGTATTTTCCATTTTGAATTACGTCATATCAAATATATACAGCGACACGAGAGTGAGAAACTCGATAAAAGTATACTTATCGCGTTTTTCCCCTCTCACCTTCATTTACGAACGACAAACGTTACACTCTCTCATACAGCAAAATATAGATTAACTGCAAACGAGTAAATCGTGCAATCTGTAAACAGAATTACCAAGCACTCGGTGGAAAAGAAAATTTCGTCGCGTCGGGTGTGTCTTTTAGTCATTTCGATAAACGAAATTGAATTTTCAGGGGAACAAAAGCGTACTTCATCGGCCATGCTCGACAAAAGCGGAAAATAATTCCGTGTTGGTTATTTCGATGATTCGATTTACAGAGCAGTATCTCAGTCGCTTAATCGGATAATCTTCCGTAGATTCGCTTTCACGGACGATACAGCGGCAATAACGAAGAAATAACAAGGTGAGCCCGTGGATAACTGTGTTAGCGAAAAGTTCTTTCAAATTGATGTACAGCGGGCCACGATATTGCGTCCTTTTTCAAGGGGAATTTTAATAACCTCCGTGTTATCAAAACCTGGTCCAATTCGATTAATCGGTTCCTCGTACATTTTCATCGAGCGAAGTAAAATTCTCGGTGCGTTCATCGAACTTGTTAAACTTCTACCCTCGCTTGTTTGTCACTGACGATCAAGTGAAACTTCCGCTCCAATATCCAGTTTAATATAGCAACAATTATACGGTACTGAGAGAAGAAATTTGGATGTTTTTAAATTTTTTAGAAGGATATGATTTTTAATAGGAAGAGAAATTTTAACTTTCTTATTAAAATGGATAAAAATTAATGGAACGTCTTTTTTGGATTGTTTTTATTGAGTCTGTAACAAAATAGCACTTATACATTAGACAAATAATTTGAGAAATACAGCGGCTAGAAAAAGTATTCCCATAGCATCGTATTTGTTATAGAATTTATATGCTGATTAAATCAGATCCAAAAATGGTTTTTGTACTGTTTAGTGGTATTTTTATACAACTAGAAAAATTTAATATTATGAAATACAGTAACTGATAAAGAATAAAGTAACAAGTAAAACGTCTCTATCTGAATCAGATCATGAAATCGATAAAATCCACGGACCAACAGGCGATTAAACCGTATTTCTAACGTTATACGAATCATAGTTAGGGGATACACAACCGCGTCCCATTCATGGTCGATCCGGGTCATTAAATTTCGACCGTACGCATTACAAGCGCAGTTGCGGTTTTACAATCTCACGCGTGACGCGTTTAACGTAAACCCTTGGATTTGTCTGGCTTTTGAACGCGTCGATTTTCACGAAGCGTGACGCTTTTCACCACCAAACAAACTAATTTACCATTCAGCCTGAAACAACATTCAAACTGACATAGCTACGTATGTCCCAGGAGATCTTGAAGAATTCATGCGCGCGTGAATAGCTGACACACCACAAAGGACCCCTACGTTATTACGTTTTAAAGTGCACACAGGTGACGATAATATTTCAGATATACCGTTAGTTTTACTAGCTCGAAAGGCGTGAGAAATAATGAAATAAATGGAAAGAGAAAAGATGGAAGAAGAGAGAAATGCTATAAATGTGGTTGCAAGTTATATACAGGAGGTGATACTTTATTACGAATGTAAAATCTCAATTAAAATTTGGAAGTTTTAATGAAATTAGGGGAATAATCCTATTTCAAATAACAAGAAATTTAATAGATATTATTAGACACAAAGATATGATAATTATAGTAACGTTGAATATATGTATTTGAATTCTTTATCTATCATTGTATACGTTTCAAAGCAGAGATAATAATTGTTAAAAATTTTAATAACTTCTGATCATTTCTGAGGTCAATTTCATTTTTAACTGGTCTTAATTTAACTTATCCTAATACATACAAAGAAGAGTGTACGTAACTTGCAATTTATACCATATTTTTTGATATATCTTTCGCAACTTACGAAACCTAGGGCACTACATGTCACGAAACAACAATTAAAGCTTAACCAACTGAACTTAACCGGGTAGAATTTCAAGGCGAAGCCGTCTGCTAAAGCACGAGAAATAATTCCTCAAAATCCTGGCACGCACGAAGATCCATTAATCCTGCTGCTATCAGGAAGGTCTATTCTCGTAGCGTAGCGACGTGTTTCGAGTCTAAACACACCTCCGTGTGTTTCGAATTAACGGGGCGACTCTTTTGCAAAATCTGACCATATAACGCGGAGCAAAAGGGAAATTATATATAGATATCGTATAGCTGTCATCGTCGGAACGAGAGGTTGAACAACGTTCAAGAGGCGTTCGTTTCCTTTTTACCCTCTCGCCAACGGGGGTCTAGTTCGCGTTATTATCTTATTGCCGGTGGCTTGTTGTCGCGTGCGAACGTACGCGAATTTTCAACGGTCTATAGCGCATAAAGGAAGCCAGAGGCTTCGACAACATATGGAATTGCCATGACGCGATGGACGAATTGAACGCAAACGGCCAACAGCTGCCACCACGCGCGCACCAAGCACCCCACCAAAGTACAATTATAGGCTCTTCCACCTATACAAATAGTTGGTAATTTCGCGGAAAGCGAAATACGCCGATGGACGAATCGCGAATGGCATCGAGGTATTAACGTTCGTCGTTAGGCATCTTGAAATCCTACGGTTGCGCGTTTATGGTTCTGCGAGTGGATCCGTGAAACGTATTGGTTTGAAATGGTCGTTTTCAAGGCAAGGAGAAGTTGGGAAGCTTCTTTGGAATCTTTTCCTTTTCTTTTTTCTTTTTTTTTCGCTCTGACGCATATATCTGATCTTACGACTTTGATAGGTCTTGCTCGATCGCCTCTCTTTTGATGAAAATTTACTGTTACGAGTAAAATAATTCGACTCGTCCGATTCTATTAGTTTACAGCGTTCTACTAGCTCAGTTTGATCCATCGGTTGCAATCTTGCGACGTAACAGAGATAGGAACGTTGCTGTGGATCGATTAGATTGATCGAAGCAGATGGAAGCTTAGGCAACTAGAGAAAGTTAGATACCGAATGTTTCCAAGATTGAGGATAAAGATTTATTACGTTGCTCAGGCTTGATCGGGACGCTTGAATGTTATAAATTACGAACTAATTGGTCCATACATAATCCTGCTGGCGCTTGAATGTTATAAATTATAAACTAATCCCTTGGTATATAATTCAGTTAACACTTACATAGCAGCCAGTGTTACGAACATAGAAATGCAGAGATAGAACTATATGTTACCGTGTAAATGGATGCGCTGTGGGAATAAAAAGAGAACGTTTCATAGAGAGCCTTCTGTCCTTGTCTAATCGGACATGCACGCTATTTATCGTACGATAATTATATGCGTTGTTAGACAAGGACACAAGCTGTCTCTATGCAGCGTTCTCTTTTCATTCCTATATCTCTATGGTTATAACTCATAAAACCATCTTTGCACTTATCTCACGTGTCTGTTATTCGTTAACAATGTCTGTACAAAATGTTTCCTAAAGTTTGATCGTTTCAGATGTTGCTTGTTTTCAAGTAGCAAAATGTCGTCTATTCATTTTTGTACAAGAATTTTAATTTCTTTAGACGTTATCTAAGTGGGAAAACGTCGTCTATTGAAACTGTACGAGAGTTTTTATATCTTTAGATGTTACCTGATTTCGAATGGTAATATTTTACTCGTTGAAGTCGTCAAAGTGTACCATACTTAGTAGGCTAATATTTCTATATATGTACGCGTGTATTGTGAATTTGAGATAATAGACAGGGCCAGTTTGTCTGCTCCTGGAAGTTAGGTCTGTTTATTAGTGGTAAATCTGCTTGTTCTTATCCCCTCGATTACTACATACCGAGTTGGGTGAAGAAACTGTGTCGCGTGTCTGTAGCCCTGTTCCGTGGCTGCGTTTAGCAGTTTCGTAATAGGCAAACTTGAACACGTTGTTCAAACAAGGTTTCACGAATGCCAGCATTTCGACATCGGTATTGACAATATCTCGCTAGTGATATGATAACTAACAGCTGCTACTAAAATCTATTTACATAATCCGCTCGAGCTTGTAGCGAAACTAAACATTATCAGAAAATCCTAACAAGCCGAGGTTGAAAATATTTTATTTGAAAATTTAGCTTAATACAATTTTACAAATATCAAAACTTTGTATCAGACTAAATTTTGCATTTCTTCTATTCTAATCTATTCTAAGTACCTATCGCACGAACATTCGTGTTTTAGCCTTCTTGTTATTTTCCCAAAGCTCATTCATTCACACAGCGCAAATCCTCGAAAAAACGAGCTAAAAATTAATCTAAAAAATTACAAAAATAATGAAATAAAAAATTATTATAAAACTACTACAGAAAAGATTCCATCGCGCAAACGTTCGTAGTTCATTCTCTATGTTCTCTATGTTCATTCTCTATGTTTTTTCTCTATGTTCAAAAATTCGTCCTGGGCAGTACGAATGCTTAAAAAGAAGCAAGCCAAAAATTACTATAACGATTTCTTCTAATTCGCGTCATAAGGATATTCATCTTTCGTTCTTACCCATCCCCCAAAATCCGCTTCATTCACGTGGTACAAATCTTCAAAAAGAAGCAAGAAGGAAATGATCACTGCTAAAAGCATCTTCCACGCTAATTTGATATTCGGATCGCATGAATAATAACGAATCCGAAGTGGTATTCTTTCATTAAAATATAGAGGTAGAAAGCACCTGCCGTGCAAAAGGTGAACAAACGCAAAGGGGAAAGGGAGGAAGGCATGTTAAAAGGTATCCGCAGCAGTTACACGAGTATGACATTGGCCGTGTACACGATTCGTGTCCGTTGCATCGGTGCAGTCTGCGCGCGTGCATGCCTCGCTCGTATGCCTATGCAAATATGCATGCAGCAGCCCTAAAGAGAGGTTCGCCTCGTTAAATTATATTTAAAACGGCTGAAACGTTCATGCCGGCTAAATTATCCCCGGCTCGTCGTCGGCATTCCTCGCGTAACACGTTCCTCTGTAATCGCTAATAATTACGGAATAATTTGTGCACGCCTGCGTAAAGCCTCCTGCTTCGGTATTTGTCGTATGGTTCAAATGTATGCACTTGAAGGTGAAAACTGGTTTCGTTCGAATTTGGTGCAAGGGAAATATTGTGTTTTTTTTTCTTTATTCATATGTAATCTTCTTTCTTTAATAATTTCTGTTTATTTAGAGGAGAAAAAATTATTCTATCCTATTCTCTTTTATCCTCGAAATTTCAGAATTAACAGTTGTCAATAAAAATTCCAACACAGTGGGTACAATAAAACATGATGGTTACATAAAATCCAAAAGATACAGACGTACAAGTATGTAACTTACAAATCGCACGATGCTATACACGTTTAAAACGATGATGCAAATTACTCGAACGATGCAAGATCAATTTTCTTAATTATCGTCCGAACGTTGGAACAAAATATCGGAGTTTCGTTTTAACTCTCGAACGAACATTTTCCACTTGTCGGATTTTCGAGCATTTTTATTACGATTTACGTGATAAGGGTTGACAACTTCTCCGTGTAAATCAATCGCATCCAATGGCAAAGTTTCTGCGTCGATGTTCCCATCTGAAAGCTCTCTCTGTTTGCCATTTCTACGAGCGTAAATTTTCATTAGACTGAAAAATATCTCTAACGTAAATTTACCAGCAACAGCATTTTATAAGCTTCCAACGATGCCACATGTTTTAACAGAGTTTTCTCTAGTTGAAACGCGATTCGTTCACGCGGCCAATGACGCCACGTCTGTCTTTCGACACAAGGTATAACCAGCTTGTTAAACTGTTTAAGGGCAGAATCGTTAAAACGTCCCTACCTGTCCGCGAGAAGGTTCGTTGAAGCGAAACGTTGCTACAGGAACGCGTCTTGCCAACCGCGAACGGGTGCAGGTGCAAGCCAATTAGCAACCCCTTGTTCTTACGTAATGGCGAACACTGTCGTTGGAAAGCGGCCTGGTCCATAAATTATATTATTTCGCTGCTACGTAATGCTCAGGGGAAATGAATGGACTACAAATTACTTCGTCTAAGCAACTTACAAGTCTCTGTATACACGTACTTTGTTCAAAGAAGATCGATTCACATTGTACGCATAGTTGCACTGTGTTCCTTCGTTCTACTTCACGGTCATTTATTATACACTTTATGCCTTAACGATGCTCTAAACGATAAAATGAAGACCACGCCGAGGAGGTAACATTTTTTTTTGTTTTTCATATTTCATATTATTATATATTTTAACATTCGATATGTTGTTAAAAAACTGTATTTGTACAAAATTTGGACATAAAGTATGATGGGTAAGTGTAGCAAGTGAAGTTGTTCGAACAGTTTTCAATGGACATTTTCCAAATTTCAAAGGAAAACAACCGATATTACAAAATAATAAAAAAATAAGTAAAGACACGAAAGTAATCGATATTAATCGAAACGAGTAGCATTACGCGACTGGCGAGAAGATAAACAAAAGTCGCGATAAACATTAATTCCCCTTCTGTATACATTGGGTCTGGCGATCCCCTTGAAAAAAGAAATTCGAAAACGGTTTTCGTTTGATATGTAATCACGTTATTAATTGGTATCTGGTAGGAACGGGTTGAATAAATTGAGCCAACGAGGCGAGATAATTTTCAATAAACAACGAACCACGCGTATTTACATAATTACTAATGGCTCTGTAAATACAGACTCGCACAATGTTTCTCCTTCATGCATTTTAATGAATGCAAACTAGTAGGTACGCGAATCGCCCTTTTCACTCGTAGGAATTTCATGCCGCACTGGATCCATTAAAATTCTGCATTTGAAAAATATCAGCCTGGGACCGGCAATTTCTTTCTCGCTGCATCTTCCAAAACTTTCGGAGGAAAAAGCATCGCTGCCTCTGGCAGAACCTCCAGAAAGGCTAAGGTTTCCCTTACTAAACGAAAGCTTCTTTTGATCTCCTGCAGCGCCTTTTTCTACCATTATTCATAATCTGCTATAAACATGCTGAAAGTGAAGCTCTATTTTAGGATGCGTTCTTTTTCTCGAACAAAGTTTTACAAAATGCAAAGTACATAGAAAAGCGTGGTTTTACGTGGAATTTAAAGGAATCTCGAATTTTGCATTCTGTGCTTTCCAATAATATATTGGAATTTAATTTGAATTTATAAATACATATAATAGAAACGCGCTGATTCTCCCTATCATCTGTTGCTTCTCTTCTCTCTATTAATATCTTTTTTTCTATTAATATTAATATCTTTCATTCATATAATAGAAACTCATGCGCAGATCTAATGGTGTGCAAAAGTTAGCCATCAGATAGATTTTTCACTTTATGTCCCAAAGGAAATATTTTCAAGAATTTTTACCGTACTGTAATTCGTGATGTACGATCATGAATTATGATATTCTATAAGATAAGACAATTTGTTTCGCTTTAAACGTTTCCATCTATAATTCCAGTACGGGGATAATCGAGAAAAAGTAAAGACGAAAGTAGGTTAAAACAGAGACTGCAAACATAGATCGTTGTTTAAAGAAGAAACTGTGAAAAAGTTTCGCCAGAAAAATGACGAACATCCTCCGGTAGATTTTCCTTAATAACGTAGCAGGTGTTTGAAAAATAACTGCAACGTAGCTAGAGTCAAGACATTACAAACTCTGTTGCTTTCCGAATAACGGAAGAATTATTGCTCTTACGAAAATCAAGCTGGGTGGAAGTTTCGGGGCGAACAGTAATAAATCATTCGTTATTATCGCACGCAGTAGTCGTGCTTCTTTTTCATTTCCTTTTTTCAATACTCTATCATCATCAATCTTACTCCGAAATATTACGTTCTGATAACACCAGAACGAATGAGTACTGAATACACCATGTATAAAGACGTCCGAGTTTACCGTTAACGGATACGGCAATCTGAAGAATAAAACGCGAGAACTCTGACAAATTGTAAACCTAAATTCGTACGGGGGATATTTATAGAATAAAAGAACGTTTAAAAATAGAATCATAAAACGTTGAAAGAAAATTCGGAGCAACAAAAGACGCGAAGATTCAAGAAAACAAACAGAAATATCCTGCCTTGTGAAGACGCCGCTTCGTTGATACAAATCGACGTTAAAAAGCCGAGGAACTACATGGTCAAACATTATTCCCGTTCCAGCAAGGGATTGTCGACACTCCACGATCATTTTCTTTCTGAGAACTCCGAAAGCACAGGTGCTTACTGCTTACACACTCGACGCTCTCTTCGAACAAAAACAAATTACGATTAATAGTCGAATGCTCTGTTATAGGGGTGGACTGTTGGAGAAGCATAAGGCAACGGAACGAATTTTGCTCGACCACCAAGGAAAGTTTTTTACCGATTTGTCAGAATCCAGAAGCAGCAGTTAACTTTCGACCAAAGCAACGTACTTTCTCTTAAACATAAAAAATGTTTTATAATTTGTGTAGAACGCTTGTCACATTCCACTATAATGTCCTGTTTCTACGTTAATCGATCAATTACTCATATTATTTCTATATTAATCGAGCCAATCTATCCAACCATTAACAAGTTTCTTCAAAAACAAGATTAAATAATCGTTCGTTGGAACATTAGATAGTTTTTAATATTTGAAAATGGAAGCACGGTATAAACTCCACTTAACGAACAAAGATTCGAGCCATAATTTTCATTACCACTTCATCATCCTCCCCCACGGCATTCCATCAACGATCCGGAGTAACCCACTGACGAAGCACAAATCTGTTCATTCATCAGACAAGCGAAGCACGCGCCACCCACAACAAAGATCTCCCGCAACCTCGTTTTCTATCAGCCCTAATATCCTCCCATTTAACTTCCATTTGCAAACACAAGCTGCGATCCTTCCTAGAACCTATAGAAGACAGATGCTCGCACGTTTCGTGCGGTGCAGAGCGCAAACAAATCGTGATTTAACAAAGCGAGCAGAGTGTGTCGCGAGAGCCGAGGTCCACGACGAGTTTCAACTTCTCATCCACGCGCTATCTATTCCGGGTTTACTAGGAAAAGTCCCTGTTCTGGCAGCCAGGAATGCAAAGATGTATAAATACTTGAGAACCATTTCTCTCCTTTCCTTCCTACGTCTCGTTTCTTCCTCCGCAATACCAAGTTTCGCCTCGCCTCCTTTCAGCCCTTTGCAGCGTCCTTTTTTCTCCTTGTTCACGGCACTCGCCGCTAATTGCCAGTACGAAAAATTCGACGATGATGGAACGCACTGAGCATCGAGTCTCCCTTTTCTGACAGGATTTAACGCGTGACGCAGACCTCATACCGAACGCTTCTTCGTACAGCAAAACGTTCTTTCTGACGGAGTTTAACCTTTGATTGTTATATACTGTATCGGATTGATGTTATTACGCGTAATGTTTTCCGTTTTAGAAAGCTTAACCCTTTAGCCTACACACTATCTGCCGATCGCGCGAGCTATAGTAAGCAAGAAGTTCGGTCGCACGCCGTGCCATTCATCTGTTCAACCGTGTGCCTGAACTGGCGCAAAATGTATACTTCTTATGACATGTATATTTAGGGGCTACAAAAGGAATTGTGAAATAATAAACAACGTTTGAGGACAAATAGTGTTTTTAAGATGTCTAGGGCGTAATCATGATCAACTGATCAGTTAACAAAAACAATTTATTATTTCAAAGTGGATAATGAATCACTAGCAATTTGTAAATTACCACGAGTCAGACTCGTGGTTTTCGCTTATGACACAAATCCCTTACTACGAGTCTCGCTCGTAGTTATAGGCCAACAGGTTAAACTAATCATTTTTCAAATCAAGTACTTGTATACTCTTCTGTAGAGAATTAAAAACTGCATCGAATCGCGTCTAAAAAATGTATCGTACTATCTACAAAAACAAAGACCATCCTCGAGTCTCGGAGGTGCATCCACCTAGAAAAGATCTGCGGGTGACATGATCAAATGGTCCTCTCGAAATAGGACAAGTTCTATCTGAAACACTTTTTCTGAATAATGTAGTCTGTATTTTACGAGATTATTTATCGTAATTCCATGTTATTTTTATACCACATTATTTTATATTTTATATCAGATAATTCTATAAAAAATTATATGCAATTTTTTCATTTCATATTTTGTATATTATAGTGATGCGAGTCTGTTTCGGAATTGTAACAAATTGTTCTTTGTTTTCTATTTTCTAGCGACATTTTTAGATTGAAGATCGTAAAATATTGTAAGGATGCGGTTCGGCATGTTAAAAAGAGCATATAATAATGGCATATTTATTTTAACGGAAAGCAACAATTGATATCTGACACTAGCGTATCAAAATCAGACTATATATTCTGCCTGTATATATTGTTAACACTGTTATAAAACATTTCGAGAACAAGAAAAGTGTGAAACAAGACAAATGAAAAAGTTCAAACGATGTTTAACGAAGTTCAACGAAAGTTTAGTTTAAACAATGACCGAATGAATAATCGAGGTCTCTAGTGTAGCCCCCCTAGGTATATAAAGGGATTCCAATTCCCGGCGGAGTCAGAGCATCGTCTCACCTAGACACGTAAACTAGGGAGATCAGTACAGTCAAACATTGACATTCGAAATTTTTTCGAAGACTTGTACAACATGGAAATATTGCAACATACGAACGATCGGTTCCGAAAAGGAGTTCCTGTCCGGGTGGTTCGAGTTGAATCCCTTACCACCATGTGGGTCCGTTTGGCTGGATGTCCGAAGATCACCCAAATACTCAACTTGAAGATGATGGAGCATCCCATGGAGTACTTGTCCAAGGTGAAAACTTTGAGAACAGGCATGCTGGTCGCCGTGCTAGCAGATTTTAAGGATGCTAGCGCTTGGGAAAGAGCCATCCTTTTGGAACGAACCATGACTGGCTACATCGTTTTTCTAATCCAATGGGGGTTAGAAAGCGAGCAATGTCTCAATTCAATACGGTTGTTGCCACGGAATTTGGCAAAAATGGCACTGTGAGCTAGAAAAATCGTCCTGCCAGGTGTACGAGATCAACCGAACCAAACTAAGAGACATCGGGTGGCCCAATTTACTATGCTGAGACGGACAGGGAGCCTAGTCAACATCGATCCTTCTCCAGGAGAAGCAATAACAGCAAGGTTGTTGCTGGATCGGGAGCCGGGAGAATCCGCAAGAGATATGGCAGCATACTGGCTGGAGTTGGGATACCTCGATCCCCAATAATCGCTACTCTTGCCAGACTCTTTTCTTCTATGTATAATAATTCTTATATGTATGGTTTTGTATGTATGGTTGTATATACAGTTTTATGTAGATATTTGTATTTTTCTGTACATATTAGTCCTGAATTGTATATTTTTAGTTAAGACTGTTAGTGAATAAAAACTAATAAAAGCTTAAAAACTTGTAAACTCTCTCTTATCCTTTCTTCCCATTCACACGACAAGTCCTACAATATTGAATTTAATGATCAGCTGGACAAATTATAAAGTACAAATTAAATAAAAAGAAAACAGAAACAAAAAAACAAAAAAAAACAAAAAAGGAAAAATAAAAATGTACTGTCAAATTAAGTAATTTATTCCAAGGGTTTACCTCGGATCTTCGCGAATTGTTCGAATTTTTGGTACCCAAAAGGTAAGTTTTCTTGAGATGAAGCGTTTTAGATGTAAGAACTTCCTTTGATCGTTACGCGCCTTGGTCTTTGAACTTTTAAGATCCAAGCTTTCTGGCATATAAAATATACACGAGCTTCTTTATCGTGAACATAAACCTTTGAAACTGAGATTTTAAGAATATATAGAAAAATAGGGCGTTTTTAAGTAAATCTCTCAACCTTAAATCTCGTAATAGTAAAGTTTCTAAGTCAAATCTATTCGGTGTTGTACTCGCAGATTTAAAACTAACCCTTTGAATAATTTATTAAGTACTTACACATCCTCGAAGATCCTCAATGAATATCAATCGTAAGATAAGAAATTTCAACAGCTCTTACCTGAAAACAATAGAAATATCAATTAGATACTCGGAAATATTATTTAAACAGTTAAATAATGAATATGAATATGTGAACAAATAATGAAAATTTATAAATACAAGGTATTATATAGATATATATTATATAGATAATACAATCTCTATGTATTAAAAGATTACGTTGCAAAGGTAGAAAACGTATATTATATAGATATATATTATATAGATAATACAATCTCTATGTATTAAAAGATTACGTTGCAAAGGTAGAAAACGTTTTTCACACAGCCCCTTGTTTCAACGCGACAAGTTTATTGCACGTGCATAACTAGCCACGCGAACAACATGGAAAACTATCCCGTTAGCGACGGGGACAGGCAAGAAATTTATGAAGGAAGAGCCTTGCAGACGAGAGAACGTATCGACCTTGAGTGTACGTGCAAGATCGGTGCAAAGAAACTCGAAAAGGTGAAGGACGCAACTCGTCGAAGGTCTCCGACCACACATGACGCACGCAATTTACTTAAAACGCTTTCAATTAACGCGAATTACCAATTAAACCCTCGATAATTTTATTGGCGAGCCTTTTACCGAACGCAGCGCGTCGAATTTTGCGCGATTTATCACCAAGCAAGACGTTACATTACGATCATGACATGTAATTACGTTTAATTATAATATAAGTCTGCGATACACATTTTCGTAGAATATTAATAATTGTTTAAACACAAGCGTTTTCTTGCTTTTATCGATCTGATCTGTGTTAATATACTTGGAAATATACTGGAAAATGTCTCTTTTAAACGCAAAACGACGAATAATTGAATATAAGAAGAGACGCGGTCATAAGATCCTTAATTTAAGAAACGGTGGATAAAATTCAACTTCGATGTATACTTCTATACAGTAACATAGCAACTATCGGAATAATCAAGCCGACAAAATCCCAAAACATCATTTTTCATAGAAATTGTATAAAATCGCACAAGAATTCGAACAACGTATAGAACGTGATCATAAAATTTCAACAATTTATTTCGTTCGTTAGAACGAAATTCTAGATAAATACAGATGTCTATAGATTTTACCCATCCTCTTCTATATTTATTCTATTATTCTATAAAGTGCATTTATATTTCTCCACGAAGCTGTTCGCTATATCATCGCACATACGAAGCGTAAACGTGCTTCTCACACGTAAACGAGTTTCGCGCACGATTTGCAAAATAGACGTTCATGTAGCTTATACGCATCGTTTCGATAATATATCATAATTATTACGAAAGGGACGCAGAATGATCCGTATTTACTGTCGGATTATATTGCACGGCTGAATTAGCTGTAATGCATCATGTCGCTTAAACGATTTCACCGCCAAGATGTATTTACTTCGGCCGAACTCAGGGCCTCGGTAACTTTGTGTTCTGAATTATTAAGCAACTTCTAAGCAAAAGAGGATGACAGTTGTGTACCACGCAGCTTGGAGAATTGCCACATTCTCCTTGGCATGCGGTCCAGACAGTAGCTCTATGTTCGCATCGAAACGCTAACGTCAGACTTCTTACACCAGTGCATCATTTCTGCTGACCAGAACCTTCTCTTTCAAATTTTTTCCTTCCTCCGCGGGATCCTTTAACGTCGAGATAACGCATCCACAGCGGCACCATCGCAATCCCAATAAAAAGCTTGCGGCCATTCCTTGTGAATGTTTCTGCATCGCCGTTTCCTTTTTTCATATTTCATTAATAATATCAACGAGTTAGATATTCGGAAACATCGAGAACGGAGGAAACGATAGAAATTTAATTTCTTTAAAACGTAACTTTATAACGGGTTATAATGTAAACTCGTTTATGCAGTACATATAATATATACAAAAAAGTAGGATAAATTAATTTTTACAAGCCAATAAATTGCATTTGCACTCGTATTAGTGATTATTATATGTTCGAACGGATATTATCGGTTTATCGACGTTGGACATTATTCGACATTATTTTGATGTACATATTTTTATAACAGTACTAACTAATAAATTGTTCTTAGTATATTAAAGGAAATATGGTAGTTGATATTTTGTATGCTTTTTTAAACCGGTAACGATAGGATAAATAATGCTCAAATTTCGTGTCCGGATACTAATACCAGTCACTAAAAGACCTAAATAGAGATACGTCTCATTGTCTAGATCTAGCGTGTTTCACATTGGATATTTATTGAATATTCTGTATCTATAGTTTCGCATTGGATAAACATTTGTATTCTACTTATGTCCGACCATGAGTCGCGCGCGCTACATCCTGCTGCTACTCAAATACAGATTCTAACGCGCGGAACTATTTATGAATTAATTATATAAAATTAGTTATTCATTATTCGGATTACTTATTAATTATTCGGATTACACTGTGGAATATAGAACGTTCATTTAACCGGGATAATCCTTGAAGAATATTAAATTCTTGAATCGTTCAATGCTAGCCGAGTTAACCTTCTCTACTGAGATAATTGTAATCTACTAGCTCATTTCAAGTATTCAATGCCAATGTATCGAATGATGAACTGCTCTACATGATTGTAATCGAGAGCATTCAGTGTAAATGAATGGGAACACAAATATTGCTTATTAATATTTAATTTTAAGCCTCGAAAGTGTGTCAGTATTTCCTATTTCTAATTTGTAATTCAATTCTAACTTTAAGAGAAAATTAAACTAGGTATCTATTTATATACATATGGTCGTCTGGAAAAAGATTGCTAAGAAGAAAAGAAATAGCAAATCTGACTGACAAGTAGCCTCATCACTCAATTCCAAACATATCGAAGATACGGCCCACCTGCCATCCTACGTGCAACAAAATTGCAATAAAGGAGACAACCAATTATAATCTTCGTCAAAAGTTACTGCAGTCGCCAATCTTATTAAAAACTTGCATCAATGTTGTTCAAGATTGATTCGTTTTTAAAACGCGTCCAACAAATTGACCAAGTGATTTCAGCTGCCGCCTTATCTCGCACCTTTCACCAAATAAAGCTTTAAAAAAAGAGCAGAAATTTCGATCATGTCTACTGTTCTCGGCTGAGAACTTAATTAACAGGAGATCTAGATCTGATTGATTTATAGCGTAAACAATCCTATGCCAAAGATACGCATATACGTTTTGTATAACGTAGACTCATTTTTATTTTCCTTATTATTTGTATGTATTACGCCACAATTAATTATTTATAGCGCTTTAATATTCACGCTCATGTCTTTTCCATATTTATAAAAACTGACTTCATTTTGTGTATCAAAAATGGGTAAAATACGTGCACATACATTTTCATTACTGCTCAAAATAGTCACACCCCAAAAATCGGTCATCTACGATGATCATCTATCGCTCATCGTCTATAAATATCATTTACATACTAATTAATTAGTCCCAAGTATATTAAACTTCGTATCATTTAGTACTACTTGCATATACCACTTGCACATAGCCACAAAAATTTGAAAGTGAATTCTGGAATCTGATAAAACGTGCTTGATCGAAAAAAAGAGCGGGTATGTGCAAATAATTTTCGTAGCCGTTTTACATTTACAGATCAGAAGAGTAACCAGCAGACATCTCTTGCCCCTGTGTCGCCTCTGTGGCAACCTTCGCAATAGTTTAAACTCACGTTGCTCACCCAGCTATGTCCCAAGAAGATACATCGAATCTGGACTATTTTCGCAAGTAAATGTCCCTGTACGTCGCACTTGACGCGCCATAGGTGCGGAGAGCCGTATTTCACGGTGCCAATCCTCACGTCGCTCGTTTCAAACAAGAGCAAACCGAGCATATTCGTCAAGCGTGTGCACGCGTCCAACACGAACGGGCCGGCCGATTGGCCGCCAGTTTCGCGAGCAAACGCACCTGCTGCCGCTTTATGCGTTCAAGCAGACCATTTGCATGAACATATGCCCTCGACGAAGATCTTGATGGGAACACGATAGTTATCTACAACGAAACGTGGATGCCGCACACGCGTTCAGACGCAGTAAAACGCGATTCCAAACACTTTGGTGGACCTACGTCGTAGACAGCGATGGGTGTTTGAATTTTAACATTGAAGCCACCCTTTTTCAAAGTGAACTTTTTCCAGACTACGAAGGTACGAACCAGAACTTGTAACTCGCGATCTTAGAACTCGTAAGAGCGCTGATTAGTATCCAATCTGTAATCTACAGTTTCGAGCATTTCTTGAAAGCTTCCCGAAATATCAACATTTATAATATATGCAAATTACAAAGATGAATAACGTAAATAAATTTATTTACGACGATATTTAGGTGCTTTCTTAAATACATTGAAAATTCTTATCAAATATTCGATATTTATCAAGTTAATCGTACTCTTAAGCCTTCCAAAACTTCCAAAACTGATCAAGACTTTCAAAAATTCTGAGCTTCGAATCATGTTCGAAGTGATTCGAATTTTTCGTTACGTATACAGACTCGGGGTGTATCGAAGCATTTCACGTCCTATCGTTGATTTCTTTAATCGTTGACTAGAATCGTGGGGTCGTGATCGATAATCGTGCACGAAGTTCTATGTAGAAAAGAGGTCAGAACGCAGAGCGAGAGCAATAAAGTTGGTCGCGACTGCTCTACGCGCATCACGCGTGCACAGATTAAAGTATATAGTGCCCAAAAAGATTTTGTAAATACCACGATGGTTTTAATAACCATAATTATCATTGCTAGTATGTAAACGAAGGGTGATTCGCGCGAGTGTATCCGAGTTCGGGCGGAACAGGTGAATCAACGACCATTAAAATGCTTATCGTTGCCATTCGATCTCGAACGGTTTAGAATGATGAATGCCTTCAAATGATAGGTCTGCAGAGACACTACGCGTTCGAATAAAGACATCAGAGCTACAATGCTTAAATCAAAGCGATGTAGAGGCAGAATGGAAACTCGTTTTTTCGAACTTCATTCATCGAAATGAAATTTCTATTAGCGTCTGATTAAACGGACTCGCACTGCCTCGATCTAATTATATAAACGAAAGATCACAATTAACGAAAGGAGATGAGGTAAGTTCTACTCTACTATCGTATTCAAATGCTATAACCTAATCGTAACTTTAAATCAAACTTCCTTTAATTCCACGTTTCTTCAATTGCAAATTCTTCTAATTTATCGTTTTCAAATACGATTCTTCGATTCCATTCAAACAACTGTATCGCTTATCAAAATTTATCAAAGAACCACGCAAACATACTGACAACTACATAATTACCTAACATTTTACAAACACGACGCAAGTTCCAGTCAGAGGTTACTTAGGTTAAAAGTGTAAAAGGAAAAGAGAAAGAGACTGCTCGATTTGGTAGAGTCACGCTGCGTGGTCGAGATTCACTCGGACAGGCTTATTAAATTCCACGGCACGCAACTAGAAATCCAACGTTACGACGCGCGACCGTCTGAATTCTCGCACGTGCTCGAAGTCGTTCCTCCTCGCTGAATCACTCTGGCTGGATACGGTACTCCTCTAAGGAATATCGCACCGGTATGTCTCGTGTATGAAACGGCCGTGCAACGAAAGTTCGAGCGCACTTGGAGCTGTCGCGCGCGCATCTCCATACATATTTACATGATGCACGAAAGCCGTGTGTGTCTGTTGGCGCGTGACGAACAGGCTCGCGTATCCGGGCTGGTTGCACGTGCGCGTTCCGCGTTTCCCGCTGGTGAACGCCACGTGGGCGACGAGAGCCATCGCGAGACAAAAGACCCGGACGAAACCAGCCCCTTTTCAGCCACCGAAGGTCCATTGTAATGAGTTCGAAGGAGGAACGACGCGTGAAAGCCTGAAGAGTGCCTTCGTTTCAAGAGCGAGTTTCACGAGCCATGTATTCAAAAACGGTGTCCCTAATCCTTCGTGTCCGGCGCCCGTTTCTTTTCGAGGTGAAACCGATGTTTTTGATGGCGAGGTGATTCATCGCGCAACGTAGAAACATGGAATGTGTATACTGCCGATCATAAGTATCAGGGAATTTTCTTGTTGTTACTTTTATTGGAAGATCAGATTTGATCAGATTGTATTTTATTTGATATTTTAAGCACGTTACAGACGCATAATGAGAAAGAAATAATAGAGTTCTAAATAAAGTGAATAGAAAATAGAAGCGCTGGGAAGCATCCAATTTATGGATATTTTGAACTAAATGTTGACAGGTGTTATAGTACTTATGATCGGCAATGACAATATTTGAACAGTGCGTGCCATCAGCGAAAGTAACTAAGATAAGCACATATTAAGATAAATGAAACACCCTGTATATTTCATTATGATTTGGGGCTTTCGGGTATAAGACAAAGGTGTCCAACATCAATTAGGTGTATCCTCGTATTGATTTAGCACCGCAGATAGATCTTTCAGAACCATAGCTAAGATAAAAAGTTGTTTTCCTAAAAAATAAGTCAAGGAAATCCTTGGAACTTAAAAAGCATTCCAACGATCTCATTGACTATTGATCTTGTAAATTGTTCATGGATAATTTATGATGTATGCTGATCACCTTAAATTGATCCGCATTAATAAAGTGCTCCACGTAACGTTTTTTCATTTCTCACGATATGTTGAGGTATTTGAAGTTTCTCGTATCAATTACCATTTAAGTCAAGTTGTATTGTACCGGTTGTATTTGAAATTTCAATGTACATTTTACATTCGAACATAGTCAGGAGCAGTTGCACTTAACAGGTGCGTCACCACAGAAAAACCGTGATCCAAAGATGATAAGCTTTATTATACCATTCAACCTTTTTCCACCGTTACTTTTTGCCCCCTTTGATCGAGGAACAGATACGACTGGTACCCGATCGCGTGACTCATATCACTGTAAAAGAAAAAAGAATCGATCGACCGTATCAAGATTCGAACTCTGATCTTTTCGTTCTCTCGTATCTAATATTTAATAAACGACCAATCGCTCGGAACTGGTTCGATTTAATTGGATGATTGGCTGAAAATTCGTCGGTTTTAATTTTACGAATGCCAATTGGACGTGTCGATAACTGGATAGATTCTTTCGACAGACTTCGTTCGAATATTCTTACAAGTGGAAAAAGAAACCACTGTCGTCCCGTACGATTTACGATCAATTACAGAACGATAACGTTTCAAGCCTAATAAGTTTCACGTTTGCAAATATTTGCATCGACATGCGTATTTGCGTATCAAAAGACATTTTGCAATGGTTAAGAACGCCCGTATCTGCAGATAAGCGCGTTAAAGGCGTAACAGCGAACCGTTATAACTCTGGCACATAATAAATATCGTATCCCAACTCCGTTGCAAAATGCATATTCCGCAGTGAGAACGAGTTTCGATCCCGCGCGATAGATTTATTGGCCCATTTTATAAACCCCGTTTATTGTCATCCAACAAAAGATAGACCCAAGATTTTCCCTTGGATAACGACATGACTCGTTATTTTAATTTCGCGAAAACGCAATGCAACGCGCGACGCAACACAATCGTGTCGAAAGATCTCGCTGCATTTCAGATAATAACGTGCATACCGATCGATCGATAGATTCTCAAAACCAAAAAGATTATAATGCTTACTGATTATGACAAAGTCTCGTTGCTATGAATAGGATATACTGTTTACTATGTATTTACTGTGCATACAGGGTGGCTTGGAAATCGGAGTACAATCGAAAAGTGAGTGATTTTACGTAAAAGAAATAAGTGAAACATTTGATATGAAGTACCTCCTCAGAAGGCTTGTTTAATAGAAAATTCATTTCGAAAATTGATTCTGAAAGTTGATTCTAGAAATTGATTTTGAAAATTGATTCTGAAAATTTGATATGTTATTCCACGGTTTCTGTTAGAGTTAGTGCTGATCGGATGAAGAATAAAAAGAACGAAAATTTACGAAGACATGTATTGTTCTAAATATACCACTGTCGATACTTAAACATATTATGTAGCGTGGACGCAATTACTTCACTAATTACTACATACATCACTGGCAATTAAATGAACAACACACAATCCTACTCGTTCTAATCAATCTAACTTTGCAAATCAGTTTTCCCCAAAACCAATGCCTCGGTCGAAAAATCTTCATAGCAAACTTTTTATATAAAATCATTTTGTCTTCGGTTGCATTACAGTTTTCGTTCCACCCTGTATATTATCTACACACTGCCACACACGTTTCTGTCTCCCATAAATTGTTCGATCATTGACATTTTCTTCGGGACTTTACGTAACATCCGTTAATTATCTTCGTACAATCGACTCGGGTGACCCAATTAATCGTTCGCGTTGCAACAAATGCCACAGCTAACGGGAGAAAGGGGCTTCACCTTGCGAACCTTCCTCATAGTTATTGATTATTCATTAACTCAGCGGAAGAGAGAACTGCCCCAGATATTTCCCGACGTTCGGCTTATCTCGCCGACGATTATCAATCGCGCGTCTTTCATCCTTCGATCATCGTGACTTCGGATGTCTGTCTGCGATCAGAAACCACTTACAGAGATAAATTCGCGCGAAGCGCAGGAATGTTGATCGAATTCGATTCGTGTAATTCACCGTGAAGTAATTTGCGTCCGAGAAAGATATACGTTGATAGCACAGATCTGTTTTGCGATACGACTCTTGTTTCATCTTTTCGATCATCGATGCACCATATTTTTTAAGATACATAAATGATATTCTTCAAATATTATGATTCATGGTAATTTCAATGTTGTCCGATGGTAAATCAGGATCAAATTTAATGATGCTACCCGTGTCTATATGTATACTTATTTTATTACTATTGTTATCATTCGCCTGCTTTTTTCTCAGATATGGACGTTAAGATAAAGACGTATCGTTCTTATCGTTATCGAGAAAAAGTTAATACGGGAGTAAGGTGATTGTTAAAGCTGCCATAAGAATTTAATACCTGTGTCATCGAATTCCGTGTTGACCAAAATCTTATGGGTCTTAATTTTGATTTTTCGGTATTAGTCTCAAGCGTGCTTCTCGAAAGATATGCAACTACAAGGGAAACTAACGTTTCCATTTACAATATTATCGTATCTCTTCTCCCTTTTCTTTTTTATTACGAGTCACATTATTTTAAGTAGATTCGTATTATTGGTCAAACGATCGAAATACAGCAGAATCTTGATTATTCGGACTAATCATGGTACACGCTATTCAGACGGTTAAATAACTTTGTTTTCATATTAGAGTTCATTTACTTCCAACTACTTTATAAATATCCATTGAAACACGACTAAAAGTTTTCGAATAAAAACAATACAATTTCATTCAATGCCTATTCTTACTTCCTAATCCTTTTTTTGCAAGAGATTATCTTTAAATTGTTCATAAAACAATGTTGCTGCAATTGAGCGAGGTTCTACCGTAATACTAAACACACGAAAACGACAAATACATGATCACGGTCATGGTAGGATTAAAAAAGCAAGGTCGCGTAGCAAAGAGCCTAACCAAGTCCGCATGAAACATGTTCGTCACGACGTTTTCTTCGTGACTGGCGCGTTCACCGTTTAATTGTAGCATTGTGAAATTAATTAGAAAAACGTTGACCGGGCGCAAACGAGACCGTCCGATTTATTCCGGCTGCACGTTAATCGATATGCTGGAAGCAAGAATCGATGCCTGTTTGCATAATGCGCTCTCTCGATGGCTCTACACCACGGAAAAAGTAGGACGTTCCCTCCATCGAATTGGCAATTCGCATGACGAAATATCGTACAATTATCGTAACGCGGCAATTAAAGTTATCACACACGTGTCGTGCTGTTGTACGATAAACTGGACACGTTATGTGTATTAAGGAAATTGAAAACAATTGACTTGGAAATGTACGTTAAATTATAATAAAATTGCTCGATAGAAGATCCTGCAGGGACGAATTTGTTAATATCAGAAAAGATGATTATTTCTCTCAGAAAAATAGCGTTTACCTGTGTAACTGTAATATCCCTTAGATCTTTTTTATTGGAAAACTGAGGATAATCGGGTCTTTCAGGAACCGAACTGATCAACCTTTTGCTAATTTCTTAATTTCGTTATCCGAATTAATGACCAATGTTCAATTCTCAAAAAAAAGACGAATCATCTACTTGCATAAATTGGTTCGTCGTAAAAAGTTACACGAATAAGGATAAATTTCAAGAGGAAGTTAAAAAGAAGCGATGCTCATCGCGTTATCGCTTTTCTCTGCTTTCCAATCACGGAGTTAACTGCAGTAATGCAACTTCTGAATGGTTCACGCACACGTGTTGATATTCGCCTGAAAATGTAAAAGCCCGTATTTCACAAAATCGAATCATCTACAGAGTACTACAGAGATTACAGAGACTATGACTCTACTTATCTAACGAAAAGTTAACTAGAGAGTAGTAGTCTCAGGATTCGATTCAAGACAATCGTCTAGCTGGAAGGGACGCAACCGATGCATACGACGATCCGTGCCAGCTCCTCGATAATTAAAGCAGCGAGCAAACGGAAGCGACCCGAATAATTTTCGAACCAGTTTCGCGGGCAAGAAGGAAGCTGCACGGCACGTGACTACTAACGACAATCATTCCAGCGACTTTCGACACGCGTGTCCGGTCCGGCGAGATCGGCTGGCAACGATCAGAAATTCAGAACTTGTCCCTGGCAGCCGGACAAACGACTGTCCGCTGGTATACGAAGCGAAAAACCGGTGCATTGACTTTGCTATGACGTAAAAGAACACGGCCCGTTTCTTGTACAGAACGTCTGCAGAGCTCCTTTCAATGGGAGTCACTTCGATTCACGTTTATTCGACTTCCTCCCGTACCTCGAGACGCGACCATTGGCGTACGTCCCGACGAAGGTGCGACAACCCTTTGTCTCGCAAAAATGTTTGAAGACGGTGGAACCTCAAACAAAGGGTCGCATACCCTTTCAGACGAATACGACGGCTTTTTAAAGGAGCCCGAGCAATACACCACCATGGTAATGCATCTGCACCGAGTCTTGAATCGTGCGACTTTGAAAGCTGTTTTTGGCAGCCAGAATTATTATTTTGCGTTGTTTCTTGTCACGTATTTGGCTTTGTGGATTTTCACGTAAGAGAGGAATTTTGCATCGAAAGCCTTCGAACCTCAACGAAGAAAAATATTAATCCTCCATAGACAATGTTTTTTACATTTCATAAACAAACTTGATTCCGTCAAATCGAACTTTTTGCTGTTGTAGACTTTCGAAAAATATGAAGAAATTCTGGCATACAGTGACTCAGAAAAGTATATCACTTTTAGATTTGAATCAGCTTTGCCAATATTTTGATAGTCGTTTCTCATTACGATACTAATGAAATTTCAAAATGTCTCGTATAACACATAGAATATATTCGTGACAAGTTTCCTATAAGTCTTCAAATATTTCACGAGCCACTGTACTTATCGATGGCTCTATTACACAACTATTCGATTACCTAAAGTGTCGCTTAGTAAAATTAAAGATCACAAGGAAGAAAATCCAAGGATGACATTTCGTTTACTATGACTTCACATTGCGATTAGTATAAATCTATACGTACTAACTTTTAAATACAAATTGCTTACACATTAAAATTCAATTTAAAAGAAACGAATTCATGTGATTCCCATAATTAGAAGCTGTTTTATCTCTTGAATCGCGTAAGTAGATTTCCATAGGGATTACGAGCGTAAAAGCGTTGTTGCGATTCATCGATGAATCTTACGTAACCCCGGCAACCTGCCTTTAATCGAGTAGAAAGCAACGCCCCGTGTACAGCACTGCGCATGTACCTCCCGACCACCGCACTGGCGAAGGTCAAAGAATGCAACTGGGATGGTTAATATAAGCTTCGATTGAAATGCAACTCGCGAACGAGACGAGGACGCCGACCAGTCTGCGCAGTGCGTTCCACGTTCGAAATTCATCTCCTTCCTTCTTATCGAAACTCTACCTCCTTTGCCTTCTCTTCATCGGCCAACTCGCCATGGAATGCTTAAATGACGGTACCATACTTCATCGTACTCCAACACGACGCGTTATACATGTAAAACTTTGGTCTATCTACTTTAATCCTTTTCTTATCTAATTTCATTTTTCCTAGGCATCGTCGTCTTTTAGTTTATTATTCATATGTTTTCCGATATGTTTTGACATATCGTTGACGGTATACCATAAAGTAAATTTTACGTGATCCTGAATTCCTTTTTGTGCATGAAAGGATAATTCCTTTTTTCGAAGCTTCGCTTGCTCGGAAACAACGCGCGTTCCTTCGGAATTTCGAAAATTCTGCTTTCGGTCGCTGCTTCAGCACGCGTCATTCGTTCGTCCGAGTTGAGAACGTAGCCGACAGAGCGTCGTTTAGTTATGCACGTTCTTCCATAGGACGTAACAGTTGCGTTACATCGCGTCATTCCCTTATCCCTGGGTTTTCAACGTCACCTTTGACACAAGTTGCGCGCAGTCGGTAGTCGCAGTTAACATCTGCCGCCGCGCCACAACCAGGAAACTGAGGGACATTGTCGTCCAGACTTGCAACGGCAAGACACGTACGACGATTGTTAATTCGCGACAATACAAAACATCCGACGGCTATAAGAGGCAGGTAAGTACGTGTTCGATGAAGACGTACGAATCAGGAAAGACCTTGACGCTTATTGTCCTATTGTTCGGATCGAGTTCATAGGTTAATTGCATGGAATAATACCGACCGACATTTCAATATTGAGACAGCAACATGTGGAACACCTACGGTAACAAAGAGTCAAGAGCATCTTATAAAAGAAACGATCATTGTTAAAGAACCGTCGGGGATTTGCAATTAAAAATAAGCGATAAGATGAAATTAATTTAATGAAAAGAGAACGATATTTAATGAAGATATTTAAAGGATGCGGTATACGCTTCATTGTCGCATAATTGACAGACTATTAAAGATTCGAGGTTTCAACTTAAATAGAATTCGAACAACAGAAATCCGATTAACTCGGTCGCTAGGAACTAATTATAAGCCAAACGATTCCAAACATCTGGATACCACGTAATAGTAGTCTGGAATCGTAGGAGTTCGTGTAAACCATAGTCTTAAGAATCAACATAATAATACCGATTCGAGACAGCAGGAGCAACATGATCTTGATATCGTGAGATTTACCACGGGTTACCATCGAGTTGATCAAAGTCCACGACTATGAAATGGTCTGGAGCCAAGAGAAAGATCTGTCTTAAAACATTCTGCTGTTGAAAGATCGCGAACTTTGTAATTTTCGAGTCGTAGAACTCGATTAGATCTACGTCAAGGTCGACAGTCCACGATATTTATGATTCCAAAATTGTCATGCATAATTCCACGATATTCATGATTCGAAAATCAAACCATGTGATCATGAAGTAAGTGCCTAGATTAATAAGAAATGATTAATAAGATTTCGCGATTTTAGGTTCGTGATGATGGAGATCCTAGGTTTTCTAGGTCTGTTTCAGGTATCGCATTCTCACGATACTTCGATTCTTTTATAGTTTCTGCGATAATTTCTATAACCCCTTTATTCCACTTCTAGAATTCTAAATTTAGATTTATTCTATTTAATTCTGCGAATATTGTGTTTTTACAGTATCAATTTCTTCACACACTCAGCTACTAGAAACCTTATTATGGAGGTAATGAGTTGGAAAATAAATTATCTCGCTGTGGTAACTAACCTGTTTTATTTCATCAAATCCATAACTTTATCAATTACTTAGATGCAAACATGGGAAAGCTGTGTTAAAGCTAGAATTGCAAAATAATTAATACTCGCATTTTTACGTCTCTTCGATGAATCCAATTTATTCGAGACTTTGAACTACGTATACTCGCGTAAACAAGATCATATTAAAATTTCAACGCATTCGTCATACAAATATATAATGCAATTTTTCACTTTTTTCCCCTCTCCTATAATAAGTTTATTTTTTCATCCTCCTGAAAGGCATCGGCCATACTCTGAAATTATCAAGATCGAACATTGATCTGCATGTTCTTTCTCTCAATAATAAAAACCACAAGTCATTGAATTTCATACGAACCTTACGCGAACACCGATACACAATGGAATAATACTTTCGAGATCTCGATAAAGGAGCAGGATTCAACGTACAATGAAACAAGAAAAAAGAAGCACTTATTAATGTCCGCTCGATACGGTCACTCGATGACCATGCAACGATAATAAATCCAAGACCCATCATTCCTATATAAATATACATGTGCATACCCAAATGTTTTTCGCGACTTTTGAAAGATTTCGAAGAATGACGGGGATCAATGAATCGTATGTATCTGGAACTGAATCAGAATCCTGGTGGTTGCCAACGAGACGACGGAACCATGGCATGGCTCAACAACGAAACGATGAATGGCAGCGATTGGGGAAAAAAGCCAATGTAAAAAGTAACAGAGACCCTCCGCGATCACAACGCGACATCCAAGAGCAAGAAGCTGGCTGTTCGCTACCTCCGGATTACCAGTTTATCGCAGCCTTAATCAATCGGCCATAAATTGGCAAGCTGTCCCGGCTTAGTTGGAAAGAGGACCGACCTCCGCTGCTGGTTTGTCGTTGATCCATCGCTTCCGATTTCTTGGCGATAGAGGCTCGCTTCTCTCGGCGGATATTCATTTTTCACCAGAAGCGCAGGCCAGCCCTCATTTTTCGTAAAACGATCACTGCGAAACGAGGCCCACATCCGCTTTTGTTTCTCCATTTTTCTCGTCCCTTTCGGCCTTTCCATTCCACCGGTCCGTTACAACGTCATTTAACGACTCGTCGTTCGTTATTCGTTCCACGAAAACTGGCCTTGGCCTCTCGCTAAAATGCAATTAAGTTGCTTCTCTCTAACGTCATTTCTCGATAAAAAAAAAAAAAAGGAAGAACTGTAAAAATTGTGTGTTCGTTAATTGCGAACGATCGATCGATATCGGTGAAGATTCTGTCAAATTTTGAGGTCTGACTTCCGCATGATCTTCCCGTATTTCGACGATAACAACGAAACATCGTTGTTTTTTAACATATTGACTGTCATGGTGATCGTTTCTTGGGTTACAAAAATTTCCAATATTGTAAATGACAGATAATATCGTCAGTAAAAAGTCAGCAAATACCGTTGTAGTGTAGTATATCTCGATCTATCGCAAGGCAAAGTAAAATATACTTTTTCGCTTCTGATAAATACCCTTCGCTTGAAATCTAGGAAGTAAAACTTAGTGTTTTGTCGGGTTGTGGCGGTTACAGGACAAAAGACAGATGTAACTTCCTAAGCTTCGTGAAAATATTAACAGACCGTCCGTGAAGGCTATCAATGATTATTTAAAGTCACCGTTTAAGACTTGTCAGACTCGAAGAATGAAATTCGTGAAAATAGTCGTAAGTACCGCCACCTAAATTCTCGTACATGTTACGTACGATCGTTTGCGTGGCGAGGTCAAGAGTGCAACCAAGCGACTCTTGTGGCGGTCGTATTTCGCATTTCCAACTTTTCCAAGCCTTTTAGAGGCTCTTTTTCCTTCTTCGCCTCGAGGAAACAGGAATTCTATATTCGAAATAGCCTAATTCTTGGAAGTTTCCGTAATCGTGCTCGGATATAATAGAAAATTGAGCCAATACTACTTGGCTGATTTCGGAACCGAGGGAAATATCTTGGCTCGATTGGCTTTCATGAGATCGGAGATTCTGGGTTGTGTGCAAGGCGACACAGAACATCGTCGCTGATTCCGAAAGAAACTTTTCCTATTCGTTCGAGCTCGCTTCGAGAACACCGATGAACTTGCTGGAACATGAACTCATTAAGACTAAATCGTAACGTCTATGTTTACTAATTTATACAGTGACTCGCGAATATTCGACCGCTTTAACAAACTTTTTATATGCGTTTTGTACGAAACATGAAATTTCATTAGCGTTGCAACGAGACACGGCTATCATCACTACGTTAGTATTTGAAAATTACAAGATACCTTTGTATATTAGACTCATTTTAACACCTTCAGATTCCATACAAATGGATAAACATTCTAATTGCGCGTGATTCGCGTTGATCCCATTGATAAAGTGAATTTTACAAATATCGATTTTTATTTAATGTGTAATAACCATCCATAAGTGTAAATATCTGTATAATCGTCCCTGTGAATTACAAACTTTTGACTTTCGATTTGTGCTTTACGCGTTGATTCACCAACAATAAACTTCCTACAGCGTCAAATTATTCCAAATACATTCGATATACGAGCCATTCGAAGGACCTTTCAATTATCATAATTACCTCTAAACAACTTGATATTCCGTTAGACGAAAGTAAGACGAAATGATCGCAGGCCGGGTCCAAGAAAGATGCTTCTTTCGTTCATACATTATGCAGAGAATTCCGACACTCCCGTATGATTCCACGAACAAACGTAGCGGTCTCATCCATCAGCTGAGCTACACGGTTGTCGTTGCTTAGCTCGATGTACCGATAAATCCATCCGATATACGTCCACGTACCACGCACAACAATTCGTTTTGTTTTCAACGGATGCAAAACTCGCAGGACGATGCGGCTCTTCGACCTTACGTGGCGAGTGCAATCGACGAAATTGCAGATTCCGATCAATACACTCTGGCAATTTGCTCTTCAATCTCGTTACGTCTAACTGCAATGCAGTTGCTTTCAGTTAGTATAGATCGGCTGTGAAATTTATTTTCGCAACACAAGCCAACGTATTTGGAGGGGGAGGGGGGGAGGTTTACGTGCGGATCATCGTTACGAGAAGAAGTAACGATTTCTCGTTTGCATCGACGTACGAGAATCGACATCGAGCTCCTTTACAATTTATTGTTTTATTTTATTCGCGTATGGGATTGATAACAATTGAATTTTAAAACTGCTCGTCGTTCTCTTGCCTTGTGATCTTTATTTGTCTTCGTTTCCTTTGAAAGCTTCGAAGTGTTCCGTAATCGTGATTTATGCGTTCAACGAAACCTTGCGTCTCTTCTGCTCGCGACGGCGCTTGTGAATTAAAAGCAATGCAAAGTGCCAAGTTACGAAACGCCGGCATGAGAGATCAATTATTCTTGCACCAGCTATCGGTCTTAATCATCGCGAGATTTCACCTAACTCAGGCTTCTTGCAATTATATCAAGTTGTGAAAGCAGGAACGAGCTCTGCCACAGAGTTCCTATCGTAGACACCGAATCTAAGCGATTATTTCGCTGCGCTTCGCCTCGCCTCTAAATCTGCGGTTGGCAAGATTCCCGCGTTCGATCGGTCTACCCGAGCAATTTACTTTTAAGTCCTCGTTCATCCCCGACAGCAACGTATCGATCCTTAAACGATCCTTCCAACTTATTGGTTTTAATTTATTTCGCTCCGTTTAAAAAGTTAACTTCCTCTTACGAGAAAAATTGTTTGAGGGTCATGAAAATTTCCGACTAACCGGACGAACGATCGATGTTGGATGGAAGATGAAAAAAAGAAAAGAAAATTAGCATTCTTTTGATTCGACGCGAGTTCAATTTCACAAAGCCCGAAAAAACTGCCAAAAAATCCCAATCAATCTCTTTCATCGCGCGTTATATAGAAACAAAGCGTGGCATTTCATTTCTATACAACGTATTTTCGACTATCAGCGCTGCAAATGGAATAAATTCCACAAATATCCTCGAATTTCGCTTGCTTTTGCTCGTTCATTCTTTTCTATCTTTTCTATCTTTCTCTTTATTTTTTGATCATCGAGTTCTGCAAAATCAGCACACTCTTGTACGTACAATTGGACGAATATTATTACTAAAAATTCTCTACAGGTCACAAATTACCAATAAGTGTAAAGTTTCTTTTATTACAGTTACAGTTTTGAATTTTGGTAATAAAAGACATTCAAGTGTATACATAAATCTGACAAATGGCCAATAATTTGATTATTCCATGTGACGTAAAGTTGCAACATTGTAACATAGAGATGTATAACCAGCAACTTGTAACTTTCCATTTTACCGATATTATTAGTCCAGGAATTATTGCGCAAGAGCACGGTAACGACGTCTGATAACAACCATAGTGATCGTTAAATAACATCTAGTTATATCCACCAGCATTGTGGATCGATTGCGTAACGCTCGTACTGCTACAATACTTATGAATCGACACAGCGAACCTGAATGGCCATGCTCTTGAATTCTAAATGCGAGATTGGCAAGATTCCCAAATTCGATTTTCGCATCCCACTAATTTGCTCATCGATCTCGTAGCACTGCGGCTGTCGCGCGATTTCTAATTAGATCTAGGAACGTCATGAATTATCGTTCTATCTAAAGAATACCAAATGTTCATAAATATATCCATACGACACTTTGTGCAACACAAAATGGAAGCACGTCGTGTTTACCTGCTAAACTTGTACATAACGTAATGGACGATCTAGAATTGTTAGTTCTTAGTCTTAGGGATTAGAATTTTGTATTTGTACAAAATAACGATTCAAAGTACCAAGCAGAAAAGATAAAAAATAAATGAAACGTTTCAGTCTAAATTATTTACAGTGTGCTATCAAAAATAACGACATACAGAACATGATAAAGCGAAATACGCTCGGTCAGATTCTAATTACGATATTGGACGTATGAGTTTTACAGCTTAATGTTCCAAGCAGTGTTTAATAATCTCCTGATCATTTATCAAGGTTTTCTTTGTTTTTTCTTTTTTTTTCTCTAAGCTTCCTAATACCTACAAACGGATATGTATGTTCGATCGAAAGCACAAAAAGAACTTAGGCAAACAGATTTTTCATCCAGGAGGAAGAACATTTCTCCGCAATGAGAGCGAAAAATCTTTTTCGGTGAATCCTTTTATCCCAAGGATATTGTTTGACCGTCCTCAAGTAAAAATCCCACCCTCGAAAATCGAAAGACGAATGTAGCACACGCTTCTCGTTTCTGTCTAAGATACGCGAAGCTTGAAAAATCGGACATCTCGCTGCAAGGATCGAGAACACGTATTGTCCCCAATGTTCTATCATCGACAGGGACACGTAAATCTTCGAAAGAAATTCGAGCGAACGTCACCGAAATTCTATCGAGATACGTTCGTTCGTTTAAGATCGACGATGACGACATAACACCCTGAATGGAAAAGTTTGCAGTCGGTTTGGCCGTAAACCGAATTTATGACGAGCGCGGATGGAACTTGATAATATTTCGCGCATAGTGTTGGATACTTTTATGGGAACTAGTTTGTTTCCCTCTAAATTTCCGTAGATAAATTGACGCGTTATTGCGTTGCAGATATTTGAATGGCTGTCGTTAATTGCGACATTATTCACCCCGATAGCCTGAGTGCTGACATAGGCATCATTGATAGAGGAATTTCATGCCTAAATTTATGATTTGGAAATATGCATTAGCCATCGAGATGATAGGAATTGCTACATAAGATCTAAGTTTAACTCTTTACGGCCGTGAGATTTCATTCTGAATTAGAGATTCGAATGACTTCTGAAAAAACAAGGTTTTTTCCATTTAAGAGGAACAATTCAAGTTAGAGCGGTTTAAATTTTGTTTCATATATGTGGTCTTCGTTATACATCTTCTATACTTCGCTAGATTAAAAATCTCGTACTGCTAACTAAGTTAATGTTCGTTTCATAGATGCTTCCTTTATAATTCGCTAGATCGTCAATTCGATAATCGATAATTATTTGATATTCGACAGATTTCTTCCTAATAAGCAATTATACGATACCCAGGCTTCGTCGTAACGAAAAACGCGGTTGATTTAAAAGTCCAACTTGATGTCACAGCGTGTTTCGGCCACGCTACCCTCCAGGAGGATTCGATCGTCCACATGCTAAAAAATTCTCTACGTCAACGAAGGGTAGAATTGAATAGTTGATATCCTTTCCACCGCAGGTTCTCCCGTGAAATCCGGCGATTCTTCGCTGCTCGAACACGTTGAAATTTTCATAATTGCCACGAGCGATTCTCTCCCTTCTCGTGAAACGGTCTCGTTGTGAGAAGCATCGAAAGGATTCGCACATTGAACGACCGATTCAACGCGAAAGAGCGCGGAAAATTTGGCGTTTCGCCGGCTGCGATTTCAGCCAACGATATATGTATATTTCGCGCGGGCAACGTAATTACCTGTGCAACGTGGCCAAGGAAAATATGCCAGAGCGCGGCGCGCAAATAAAAGCTTCAAGGTACGCGCGTTTAATTAAATTTCAACGGTACGCTGGTGTGGCTTAAACAAATTCGAAGCTCATCGATTTTGCTGGGAAAACGAAGGATCCCGTGAAAAATACGCTTGTAGACAGATACTCTGCACCGTTTCGACGTTTACGTTTTATTTCTCGCGTTTAAATTTGCATCCTTTTCGATCTGAGGCTGACACGATCGATCCAGTAGCAGATTATATAAAGGCTGCGCGTGCAATTAACAACATGTGTTGCCGATTACCGCCGGACTAAACGTTTCGCATGACATGAATGAGTATTAATAGGTCCAGGCGAAACCTGCAGCGATCGATAGGATTATCCGCTGGAACGTTCGCAAATAGTCGCCTAGAGGTTCGAGCCGATGGTCGCAAGCCATCTCGTGAAAGTGCATAGACAATGAGAAAATACGATTTGATTTCTATGCTTCTGAAAATGATTTTTCTCTTTACGATAATGTGACCAACGTACCAATGGCGAAATAGTTGGACATTAATCGATCGAGGATCAAGCAATAGTTTATTATAATATTATAAATACTTCAAATTCTTTAAATTACATGAAATTGTAGAATTGTAGAACAATTACATATATTACTCAATTTTGAAATTTACCTTCTTTTTACAAGAACATTTTACAAATTTACAATAACATTAACATAAATGTACAATAAACCACGATATAGCATAGGCATCTATAATAGTGCAATGTATAAACAATAAATTATTGTTATTAACAGGCTTATTACATTCCGCAAACAGAATAAAACACACTAATAAGAAAACAGTAAAGATTTGTACAAAAGACGTCCAGGCTCAGGATTATTACAAAACCTACCTCAATTTTATAAATAATATAACGTAAGATTGAACGTACGTAAAAGCGAATAACGAAGAATATTTCAGCGCAATTTGCGTACAATTTTTCCAATGATGCAAAACCGTGCGCTGAAATCTCTTCAGCGAATGCTCCATCCATTCTCGGTTAAATTGAAAAAGATTCAGAGTCGTACGACTGGAACGTAATCGTTTTACGCGTACAAGCATTGATACAGCTGTGTACCACAATATAACCATAAACGTAACACGGCTCTACAGACAGAAGGAGAAATTATGTCTACGCGTTCCTCGGAGCAAATGCTACACACTGGACTATCCTGCATATTAATTAATTAAGGGACATCAATTAACGGTCGCCCAATCGGGTCACTGCATTGTTCACTGAATCAAAACCACGTACATATAATGTAATTTACACGATGTGAACTTCGACAGAAGCTGTGTTCATTTACTGTTAAATGTAGCATACACTATCGTGCATATGAGTATTTGAGCACTTTTAAATTATTGCAAATACATAAAATATATTTCAAACGAACAATATTAAAATTCAATATATTTCCAATCAACTACACATCAAAACTATCTTTTTCTTAAATATTGAGGGTCAGATACGTGTCGTTCTTACTCTCTTGAATTCTATTGAGATATGTGTAATTTTGTGTGCTACACTGGATTAGCTGTGTAGTAGTGACACACATATATGAGTATGAGTGTGTATGGGAGTACGTGCATGCGCAGCGTCTCGTAAAACAGAAGAATGCAACTGTTCCGTACGCATGGTGGTAAAAAGATGGTAAGAAAAAAAGAGTGCCGAGACGCGTGCAATGGGTATCTATGAATATCTTGTAAATCACATATTAAATAAATCTGAAACTATTTTAATATCATTTCTACATGTAATGTGGGTGTTCCTATACATTTATTTCGGCAACTAAGATCCAAAATTCTCAACAAACTCTATTTAGTAAATATCAATAACATTGTGTTAAGAGTATAATAAAAATATCAATCGCTTAATCGAAAGAGATCGTTTGTTATACTTCGTTCGTTTTGTCGATTAAAATAAACGAATTTATAAAAATTTGAAGTTTGATTATTCGTAAGCAATTATGTATTATAACATCGGTTTTGTCCAATTGATTTTATCACTGATACAACGTCTTGCATTTCAGGTTAGTTTCAATAACAAGAGCATCGAAACTCGATGTACTTAATGTCATCTACTAACTATTCCCATGTTCTCGATTAATCGTAAGATTCGTGAGTTAGATTTTTCAACGACACACGTAACACATAAAGATAACTAGCCTTACGCCACACGCTTCGTTAATTGGATAACGATTTCTTCTACTTTCGATCGTAGCAGATCACGATCTACGAGTCGAGAATTGCCAACGCTTTAATTGCTTGCACGTGTGAAGTTCGCCAGCGATGTTATCGTGCTTCCGTTAATCGAGCAAAACTTCTTCGCTGCCCTAAGAAAACGCTTAGACATAAATTTCGAAGCGCAGATACATAAATTCGATGCTCTGAGCGACTTGTAAAACGAAACGAACAGGTTTGATCGCATTAAAGAAACCTCCTTCCAACAATTTAATCTTGCAAATTCAACAACCTCACCTTCGAGCTTGTGTTAACCTTTATTTTGTAATTCGAGTTCCTGGCGAGTTTAGCGTTTGAACTATGACCTCGATTTTATCACGAGCCCAGGATCCACTTTAAATTCCCAAAATTCTTCCGCCGATTCTTCCTCGACTAATCTCGCGGATTACAGCGAATCCAGAGTGCACGGTGTGTGTTTCCGTGTACGTGTCTGGGTATTTTTAGTCAACACCTGTTCACCTTCAAGCGTATCTCGTGCGACTGCAATTTTTAGCGCTCTCGAAAAACGATAAGTGAGTAACGATCCTGCAAGGTGTCGGCCGCAAAAGGACCGGCTTATCGGTTCACGGACGTTCCGCGTCGGATTCTGAAAGCAAATGGAGAACCGTCGCCGTGTAAAAAGGAAAAGATAGAACTCCGATCACACTTACCACCATGGGAACCTCGATATCGGGGTGCATAAGGATGTCGAGGATCGTTCTCCACTTTCATTACGATCGTGCTTTTTTCCTTTTCTCGCGCTTGCCGCCCTTGCTTGGTTCAGATTTTCTGAATAAAAGTCTGAATAAAAATGTTTCGATTTTCCTGATGGTATTTGGAATACGTGGAGATAGATTGACAAGATTTGATTCGTTATCGGTATTTTACCAACTGATTCATCATGGTCAAATGATACACATACGTATTTTAATTCAAATATATAATTCAAATATCATAACAGTTCCATAACGTATGTCTTGTTTTTTCTCTTGTTGTAGTGGATTCTCGCAATGGGTTTATTATTCTAATACGATTTTTGTACCTTGACAAAACAGGAATTTACGTTTTACTGGTTAAGTTAATTGTATATGATCGTTTGAAATATAGCAGCTAGATGCCAATTAGATTAAGATTAGATTAATTAGATTAATAGAATTAGATTAAAAAGTTTCATTCCAAGTGTCGTTCATATATTTTGAAAGATTGCAAACACTTACATAGGCGACAGTACAAGTACAGCGAAGTTACTTGAATTCAATAGTTCACGAGAACTTAGAGAAGGTTAACGTGATTTAAGTAAAGTCTTCTTACCCATGCATATACTTCAAAGGAACATAATTCATCGTCTTAAACTCTCCTCTAAATTTTCTGCTATCAAGCCTGTTTGACGTCGATACATGAAATATCGTAGAAATGTCCCCGTGACTATCCGAAGAGAATTCATCGTTCTAAGGAGCAAAAATTACCAGTTGCTGGTAATTAGAGGAACAATGAAAGAGCAGAGAAGAAAATAAGCGACGATTTAAGGGCGCGCTGCGATTCCGCCAGGAGGATCCTAAACGATTAAGATCGAGCCACCACAGAGAGCCCTTTGTTCTTGCATTCCCGTTGCCCCGACATAAATATCGCCGAAACAGTAATTCGAGACCACCACCCCCTCTCGGGCTATTAAACCGGATTCGTACTCGCGCAGGAAGACCATGCTCCTTTTTGCCCGAATTTCACCAGTTACCGACCCGCGCATAATTCATATTTTAATCCCAGTTGGACCAAAGAAGAAAGAAATCCGAGTCAAACGATCGTGTACTTCGACTTTAAGGACGTGTTTTTAATTCTATTCTATCTATCTATCCGAATGAATTGAAACGCATTTATTTTGGCTTACGCAACAAAGTTCAGGTTGCTACGGATGGGACTATGTATTTTTCTCATGGTTGTGGAATTTAGTATATTTAGTATATTTAGAAGTTTGGGAATTTGAAAGTTAAAAAGCTTTAACGTCGGAAAGTTGAAAACTTTGAAAGTGCGAAACTTTGGAAATTAAAAAATTGCAATTTAAAAGTTTAACAATCTAATCTAAGAAGACTCGAGGCTCTGGAATTTTATCTATTCGACATCTTATATCGAGAAATTGATCATTAGCGACCGTTAAATTCGCTCTGATATCTCAATGTTGCAGCGGATTTATCATCGTGTCGCGCATTGTCCGACACCTTCTACGTGTACATTCCGTTATCACTAATTTACGGTATGATTATTATTCTACGCGCAATAGGCACGATAAGCAGAAGATCGTAGATTATGTCTGGTACACCTATTGCTTACGCAACGCACATCTATCACAGCGTTCACTCAGAATAATTGTGTTCTCCGTAACGTTCAAACGATTGTAAGTCTATCATCACAACGAAAGTTTCCATAAACGTGCAGTAATAAAAATCAAGCAATTATTACGAAACATTAATATAATCGTATTATAATCCATCCTACTATAACCCATTAATGCATTAAATATATTTATAAAACAATTCAAGAAACATATTGATTGTAATGTAACATGACAATCACATTCTATCGAAAGTTAGGTCTGTCACTTGCTATAATTACATGGCTAAACTTTATAATAAATTTAGTAAAACTCAATATCTATATAAAATTCTGATATAATAATCTATTAAATCAGATCTATAATTTATTGAAAATCCAATATCGGAAGAGCGTACAGGAAATTTAATCTCTCGTAAAAAGAAGATATGAAGATATTGTATATTGTATTTTACAATTTTATTCTACACAGCTAAATTAATAAAATTCAATACAATATGAAATTCCAATATATTCAGATATCAGCCCTATTTATCTCAACGTACTATTGAATTTCCAAAATATTCCCAGATATCAGACACCGTTATTTCATACCGCAATTAAATTTCCATTTAAATAGATTTCTATCAAAATCAAACGAAAGTTCTATTCTTTGTTAAACATTTCCAATGAATATGCATGTCCCGTGACACGTCAGAGGAATTCAAAGAATTTTAATTGCGCTGGAGAAGCTCTTGTAAATACAAAGGGCCGAGGTCAAGAAGGGTAAGCAACGGGAGCGGACTTTTCATCATTTCACGCACAAAGCAAATTCGAGACGCCTCTTTTCAAAGATTTACCCTGAAAGCGGTTGATCTCTTTAGAGGACTTAATGCATGTGACGTGAAGTAGTCGCTTTATATGCATTGCGGAAAAACACCGAGGAAACATTCTGAAAAACATGCTCGTCACTTGCCAACTTCACATTCACGGACTCATGATCGCTACTTTAATTACTTCAACCCTATCGAACCAGAAATCGTGACGCCAATACAAAACGTGCCAATATGAAGTTTCCACATTTTTTTCGAAAATCTTTTTATTTTCATGGAAACTCTTCTTAACATTGAATACGCGTGACCCATAGTTCATTCTTCCTTAAGCCATTAATATCACAAAGTATAATACATATATTTGTTTAAATCATACAATTTATTATTGTGTATCTTTTTCTTGTATTCTGATGTTGTATTCATTATTTTAATATATTTTGTGTACCTCAATAAAGCGATATATAACTTAATTCGTTATCATATAATATTTATATGATATGATATACAAATAACAATTCTATTGTGTATATTTTCCTTAGACTGAAGAAATCTTTCAACGCTAGAAAAACACGACTAGGTGGAAAATAATACAAAAGATGCAACAAGATTAACGTGATCGGTAACAGCACGAAATTTAGTGAATAATACGATCCATCAAATTCTATTTTCGCAGAAACAACGTCACCGTTCTTCTCAAGATGGAAACGATGATTTCACAGACTTGAAAATAGCAAATAAAATCAAGATCGAAAGGAAGCATCAGAGACGTACGAAACAGAACTTCCATTCTGGTATTCGTTCTATTACCTGCCGTACTTGCCAAAGTCCATTTTTCAAGCCGATTTCTTCACCTACATTTACATCTCGAAAGTCTTTCAGGCAGCGTGTCTCTCTGTTCGTTTCTCCCAGAAAAATCATTCACCAGCTGCGCGTGAAACTTTCCGAGCTGTTTCCCTCGGCGAATGTTCCTTCGGAAATTCTTGGCGAAAGGTCGAAACTACTCGCGTTGAAAATCACAAAGCAGCAGAACTGTATCGAACGCATATTAGAATAAAGAGAGGGAGCCGCCTCTGAAACGGCTCTCTTCAGTTCGAATGTCCTCTTTGAAGACAGCCCTCACCTTGCGAATGCTGCCTGTGTGGTAGTAGGTCAGTAATGCCGAGGGCGAGCTGCTGAACTATATTCGCCAGTAGACGACAGGGTGGGGCACGCCGAGCTTCCTCAATCAATAAACCTCCAACTGGCGACATTCAGATTCGGTCAGGAACTTGACTGCGTCACCGTAACAGACAAATGCCAGAACCCGCTGTGGCAAACTCTGTTCTCTTGCTACAATGGAGCGTGAAATGTCTAAGGACCAACTATATCGTTGAATCAAATATGCTGCAAATAGCTTGAGATCTTTCTGGATATGAGATTTCCAATATTTCGGGAGTACTTTGATGAAATGTGTAGAGGGAACAGGTTCGAATTTTTGATCAAGTACTTTGAGGAATTGGAGAGATACAGCTTAAACTCGATTAAATAAATTCGCAGGTGAACAACGTTTAGAATGTTTTAGAAGCATCTCGAAAAAAGATCTAGATGAGATAAATTGGAATCTTTTATCGTGTGTTATATTTTGAGAAATCTAAGAGGTGCAGATCAAGCTTGACTAAATAAATTCGAAGCTGAACAAAAAGCTGTCTGACATTTCAAGAGTATTTCGTGGAAGAAAGGAGCTAGATGGGATAGCTTAAAAATATATTTATAATTTTATGAAGTATTTCGAGAAAAAGCTAGACAAAAAACAAGGCTAACAAGTGTACGTAAGATTGACTAAGCCGATTCAAAGCTGGCTATAAAGCTTTGAAGGTTGCAAAGGTATCTCGGGAGAAGGAATCTAGACAAGATAGGTAAGAATTTTTCATAGATATGCACTTTAGAAAAGTTAAGAGGTAATTTCAAAGTATAATTTAAACTTGGCCATGTAAATTCAGAACCTTTTGCGTGAAAACTTCAGCCGAAAGCTTGTAATAGCTTCAGTTTGCAGTATTAAATTCCAGAAAAATCGATAAAGTCTATGTTAAGATTACTTCTATTGGTTCTAATTCTAATTTAGTAAGACTATAAGGGTAGGAAGGTACATTTTATGGTGAAAATATTATATAAGATAAAATATTGTAAATGGGGACGTAAGCGGAAGCTATCCAAAACCGAAAGGCATGGATCACAAATAAATAAAATAATAAAAGATATTAATATATCTGATTTCTTATCTTTCAAGGTGCGAGTATTACTTTTGCTTCAAATGCAATTCTTTTCAAATATCGAAGGGTATTCTTTAGTATGATACGTTTTGGAGTTTAAAAACAGCTTGTATAATCCGAATATATATATCATAAATGCGAAAAATGAAACATAACCTGTTATATGTAGCATGCAGATAGGTACATACACATGGTATGTAGGTATGTTCCATACGCATGAGTAGTCTTATCCCATACATGTTGAAAACGATCCCATAGAATGTTATATCCCTGAAGGAAACGAGCCGAACATAAGCAGGAAATTGAAGGAACGTTACATTAGATATATCAATCCTGATACTAAGAGATGAGATTACTAAAAGATGAGATCGCTGAGAGAACATGTAGTAAAAAACCTTTCCAACATTAACAGCGTGGATTTTCTTTAAAAGAAACCATTAGGTTTCTAGGAAACTGTCTATCTTTTTACAGACAAAATATTTTTTATATTATTATCAGCCATAATCGATGTTGCATAGGTATACGTTGTATAAGCTGAGAATATATTTAGACGAAGAAAGATGGAAAACGCTATCATTAAGTAATTAAAACAAGCAATGATAAAAATGAATTCAAGATTAGAACGAGAAAAACCGGTCAGATAGCGTTATTTGTTTGGATGTCGTCGTAAAGAAAATACGTTTACCTGTTTCCCATAATTACGAAGTTCTTGGTACCTGAATGAAGAAATTCACGCACAGCTCCACGGAATACAAACGTACACGTTTTCCATGCTTCTAATCCTTAAAGATACGAGTTCTCGTGCTTTGCCTGAGAAGAAACTGTCGTCGTTTGTTCCAGGAAAAGATCGGATGCTATTCCATCTCTCAGTCTACGTTCGTGTGTCACGATATAACACAGCTATTGCACCGGTCACAAACTCGGCGCTATTGTTATTGAATTACATGTGGTCGACAAAACCATAATCAACAAATGCAGTGGGATGAAATAAACTGAAAGAAGTAAGTCAATTAAAACAAAATATTAAGTCGTTTTACAAAAAACGATGCTTCTCTGAGAGTTAAATTTTCGAAGCAATAGAAGTCAAGAATTTAATTGTGGAACTGTAAGAATTTATAAATGTGGAGTAAAATATCTGAAGAATCATAGCAAATAAATATAGAAATGAGAGAAAATACACTACTAATCAACGTTAATTGACACATTTGCAATCGGTAATTTTATGAAAATTTGAAACTAAAAAATCGCGTTTCTAAAAATTAAGTCAAAAATGAAAATTAGGGGAATGTTCTTTCGAATATTATATGCTTTGTGAATTCTTATTTCCTCAGAATCATTGATACTAATAATAATTAACCTATCTGACCTAATCCTAAAAGATGTGATATTAACAGTAGTTATTAATGTATTAATTATCGACAAATAATTGCTTGTTTTTCGCCCGATGCACTTATCAGTATGAAAAGAAATCACGTTACTTCTGTCATGATTTCTACTTAATAGATGACTTGATGCTTTTTTCTTTCTGATCGTTCAAAAGAACCCTGTCTCGTTCATATTTCCTTCAAGGTTTTCTCAAGGTTCTCTTAAAATCATTTCTTCCGTAGTCGTTTCGTCGTCCAATGTCGTAAACTAATGGGGCACTCGGAAAATTCAACAAAGCAGCGCCCTTGGGGTGGAGTCTTATTTATTCGGCATACAGGAGTGTCGCGCACAGGCAACTACCTTCCTGTGTCAAACATGCTGGCCCTGTCCTTCGTTTATTCGCCGAATGGCAAATGGGACTACATACAAACGATCCCGTGTTCTCCGCAAACAGCCACGCTATACCACAACGACCTCCTTAACGCTTCGTTTCCACATGGGACTCGAATTCGAATCGATCCGCGCACTCAACAACGATGATATCATTCTTCTCTGTCGGTAACAAGGATTATTTCTGTATTTTTCAAACTTGCTCGACTGGTTTGTGACAAGGCGATCGATCTTTTCAAAAGCAAATAATTTCTGATATAGAGGCTACGCTGAATTAAATACATTTTCATTCCTACCGAGTGCGAGTACAGGATCTGATTATAAGGTCGTGAATTAAAAACGCTATTTTGCTACACGGAGAGTAAGGAATCGCGAAAACGTAAAATTAAAACCAAGATATTTGTTACTGCGCGATTTTGAACTAGAATTTTGTAAAAAATCTAGGGTATGTAATTCGATAAGATTTGAATATGTATCCTTAAGATTATAAGAGGTAAAATGCACAAAATTATTATTGTAAGGAGAATGACTTTTATACTGCTTAATATTTTCACAAATCCAAAACAGATTCACATTCGAACTCTAAACTCCGCTCTACATGGCGCCACTATATATTCAAAACTGTTATACTCGAGAGACTAATTTCTGCTACTTTAGCTATGTCTATCGTGCCAAATTAGCTAATAAAACTCAACGATGGGTTTTAGCACGTCATAAGTATGATTTTGTCTGTTCAGTCTCGGAAAATCTCTATCTTCCGGATGACAGAAGACAACTGTGCAAATTATGATGCTCTAACGATTCACCTCGGGCTTGCGGCGATGCTTAGAGGATCGTATTTCGGTAGACGGAAGAGGCGAATAGAGGTAGATAAGAATAGACTGACCTCCAAAACCTGCCCCGAGGGACTGCACCGAATTGCAACTGAGATGTACAATGGAAGCTAAGAGCGTATAATGAGAGGCATATAATGGTTTCAGTGCGATCTCGTCAACTCCCATGAAGACAAACGTTGACAAGATAGTTAAACGTTCAATCATGACTTTATCGTTGAATTTAGAACGACCTAATGTCACCTTTCCCAATGATCCTTCTCGTTTAACATCGTCGCTTAAAAGCGTAACAACGAAGAATCGATCGAGAAAACCTTCTTTTGTATAATTATTAATCCTGCTACGATCCTTTTGGTCATTTTTTAAATAGTATTTTTCTATTATTAAGAACGCGTGAAAATTTCTGTAAAAACGTGTTCCCGACATTTACGGAAAAGGATGCATCGCTTGAAATGTTAAACATAGGCCCATTGAAAATGTCTTTGACATCACGCGGATCGTTTAATAACGTAATTAATAATTGAGATAGTTATATCAAAATTACGCTGTGTTTTCTTAAAACATGGTTAATAGTCTGTGGAAAAATTTGAAGTGCCTCGTTTAAAGTCTATAATTACCTAACGATCTTTTTATCCTAAATGTCATCTACAGATGATGGCTTTGGATGAGAATTCAAACTTCCCTCATAGACACACCTTCTTTCATGATCAATCATAAAGATAAGTCACGCGAATGGCATTATAGTATAATCTCGTATAACGAAGAAAGCAATCAGGTAAACGAGACCAAATCTCTTGCACTCGCACATCGACTGTAATCGAACGACAAACGCGGCAAAAATTCTGACAACGTGAACAATTGCTGAAATCGCACGGTCATTCTTCTCAGAGGGTATAGTGTAATACGCGAATTGGCCGGAATGATAATCTCGTAATAAATCGCCACGAGCGTTAAGCGAGTATTTAAAAGCAACGCATAACCGGTCGCAACGGTATCAAGGGGCAAGATTTATCGAGCTATTCATAAAACGTTCGCCTATAATCTTTCTCCTAGGATGTTGCGCTTAATGGCGATGCACTGGAGCGCGGCCCGATCCGCGAGCCGCGTGAAAATTAATAAGTATCGGCTACACGTTCGTAAAGTATCTTGCTAATAACAGAAAAATCTGTCAGAGCAAACGAGGAAAGTGCTGGTTCAACGAGGAGTTTCTAAACGATCGTGCCAATATACCACCAACTAACAGACTGTAAAATATACTCCATCTACGATCTCATAAGTACACGGCTGCTATAGGAAATTGAGGTTTACGCTAATTTGTAGACACGAATGGTAATCGTGGTAATTATTGGTTAATCGTAGCGTAACGAGGATATCTTTGCTGATCATATAACAGTTATGACCTAAATTATAAAATTTATTACATAATATAGGAATTAGTGTTTTAGTTTAAATGATTTTCGTTGGGAATAACCATTACCGATTATTTTTACCAATAAACATCAACGACGTCGGAATCCTTTTTTTACAGCAAACTATCATCGTTCAATTTAATTTTCCCAGAAGATCGTTTAAAACGAAAACGACTAGATATATTACGAAATTTCGCAGAAAGCTGCGAGGGCTTTTAAGCTGTAATTTATGCGCCATGAAAACAGGTTAATGGTTATGATAAGCAGCGCGACTGAGGCCAGAAGGAGATATGTCCGTGGCATGTTAAATTAATACGACAGAGCGTGGCGGAAGCCCGATGCGATTGTAGCGTCTCTTTTTAATATCCTGAGAGCATCCCGTGGCGGGCATTTGCTCGCATGAATATCGAAAAAAGAACGCGAGTCGACGGCGCCTCGAGATCGTAAAGAGTCGTCGCTCGAATTCAAATTTTAAAAAGATCCCGCGCGGTCGAGTGGGTCTTAAAAGTCCACTGGAGACTTTAAGAGGCGATGTTTCAAGGTTAAACGCGTCGCCCTGCCGACCCATCGTGAATCCTCCTCTTCTCGAACAACTTTTCCACGGTTCCATGACAACTTTCAAAAAGACGAAAAAGGAAAAGGAGCAAAAGAAGAGGGGAATTAAAAGATACAACGAACATGTCGAGGACAGTCATTAGACTCGAAACAGCGCAACTTCTTTAATCCCAGCAAAGATAAGCCATTGTGCGCGTTCAATGGAAAGAAATCAATATCAGTGCGGCAACTGTGTGCAACTTCCTTTCCGCTTAGCTTCCCGGTTCGGTTTTCATCGGTAGACTGCTCTTAAAATACAGGGGAACCGTCCTGAAAGCCGATTGTCTCTTCTGCCCGGAAGTGGTTTCGGTGTCTAACCGCTTCCGCCAGAACGGACTTTAAACTTTCCGCCGCAGACCCTGATGGGAAAAAGATGATATCTCCAGAAACAACCGACTCTTACCTGCGGAAACTTTGCATCAACATTCCCCTATCTATGTTACACGTTCGGCTCTTCGTCGTTGTTCGAATAACACTCGCTGATATTAACGAATTGACCCGATCTTATCTGAATTCACGGTCGAGAAACTTGCGTCGACCGTGTTCTTATAAATTCGGAACAGGTCTTAACTGCTGGGAACTTCGCAGTGGCAAAGGGTGTTCCGCCTGGTTAAACACAGAGTTTCACTTCGAGATCCACCCACTCGATTTCTCATGTATATGTTTCACGATGATAACGAAGAAAACGATTTAATATTTCGTCGAGTATCTTACTTAAGTATGGTGAGGCAAGTATCGATGTAGCGAGACACGAGTTTCCGATACAAAAGTAGATTAATATAAGGAGTTGAACACGAAGAACGCATATTCATTAACCTAACGACTGTCTCAGACAAATCAAGCTTATAACTTAATGGTTTTTCTATGCCAACAACTTGCTGAAAATCGTAAATAATAAAGACAAACAAGGTATTCCAAGGTTAAATGTCGTGTAGAAGATACTTAGGGAAAAGTAGAAGATCCATGGGTCCGGTTATCAACCTGAAAATAACTCCAGCGGAACTTTCATCCACGTCGAAGCGACCTCGTAAAGAACGTGGGATCGCGTTCGAGAGTTTATCGGCGATATTTTTGCGGACGTGTCATTCGAAGGGTTCGTGATACACCGTGTCGGTGCCAAAAACTCTGGTAAGAGAAAAAGAGACGAAAAAGGGAAAGAAATTTGAATTTTACGACCTCTGCCCGAGGAACCATGGAGGCCTTCCTTACTTCTGCTTGGCTTCGCTGCAATTTCTCGCGACGCTAAATTTTCATGTGACGTGCGCATAGCTCGCGCAATTTTTACGAGCTTTCATTAAGAGCAACGCGCGCGGACAAACGCTGGATAAAAGCGAGAAGAACCGAGGAGATCCGAGCGTGGATCTTTCAACGCATAGAAGGCATTATTGTCTGGCCCTTTAAAAATAGAATCGTTCAAACCGTAGAGATACGTTTCCTGTGCGCTGCTCAAGCTGCAGCTGGTGCAAAGGGCACCGTTCCTTTCAGCTGCCGTTCGTAGATCGGCAGGAGGTCAAAATTAAAAATAAGTCTCGTTAAGGAATTAGGATCTTGAATCATAAATTATGAGTAAACTATGCAGATTTATATTTTTATCCACACAACTGTCTTTTTAACATTGTGATTACGAAAAGAAATTCCGAGATCTCGCTCGATATCTTTTTCTACATTCGTTAGAACAAAACACTTCTCGGTGCTTAATGGGCTGTTTTCTGCGGCTTAATCATAAGTTTAATTACATCAAATCCACTTGTAGCGTGAATTAGGAATAAAATAAAGAGGAGAAGTGGGTTCTATTTGTATCAAAATTCAGATTTGAATCTGAAGATTGAATTATCGGATAATTATTTTCAGATACGTATATAGTTAAAACAGAAAATGTCTAACACGGGAAAACTATGCAAATAATAAACCATCAATGTAATTGAAGAGATAAAAATGTCCTTCTCCTTTGAAATAAATTATAAAGCATCTAGAAAGAGACAAGTACTTGGAAGAATCTCTATTTATTGTTCAAAGATCGAAAATCAATTCTTACCATAGCAACATCAAACTTTCCGTCCAAAGTGGTTTCTTTAGTTTTCGTGAGTGGATGTAGTATGTCATACGAGTAACTCGTACAGAAAGAGTAACGAGTCATTTAGGAGTTATTAGTTCCGCCTCGAAAACAGAGAAACACGAAAATAGGGAATGGGGAAAACGCGAAGGCGCAAAGGCAGCGAAGCGTATCTCTCCTGCCCTCCTGTGTGTTTCCCTTGAACAGCCCCCTATGAATTCGGTCTAACAGAAGAAACTACGCCCGTAAGGTCGTAGCTTCACGAAATGTACCGTTCGTACAATTGCCACGACAAGAGGGACTCGAACTCCGTTTCTACCATAATATTTATGCAACCGTTTTGGGATGCCCTTTGATAAAGAGAAACGCAAATATCGTTGACGTAACAGATTGCCAGTGTACACTGCATGAGCCGTCTTTAAGAAGACAATGATATAAATCGTTTAAATCATACTTTGAAGTTTAAAAATTGAAATGTCCGAGAAGTTACTGTAGTGGCACATGAGTCAACGGAAGATTCGAATCGGGAGAGACTCATATTGTTGTGTGTCAACTGGAACCTGGAGTGTCAACGTTGTTTTGGTTTGCTAGGTTCGAAGGTAAACGAACTCCGGACAAAATATTATCGCCGTTATTTGTAATCATCAACCGGAGTTACATTCGAACTTTTTATAATACTATCGCTCGATACAAATAAACGAACGTGCTCTCTAGGAAAATCGTTATAGCGAGTTATTATAGCGAGTCATACAGTCGAATAGTGAGCGTAGGGTCGAACAGTTGCATTGAGGGAGCGACGATTACGACCGGCATACACTATCTCTGTACTTGTATTTAGACTGATTTTTTATATACATTGACTATTACAATTTTATCACTCGTTTCTTTAATAAACCAACATGTATAACAAATCACCTCGTGACATTTGCCGGCTCTTATGGAAAAGCAATCTTGCAATTCAATAACGTTGTCGACTAGTTTCATATCAAAACAATCTTTCCATTTGACTTTTGAATTGTAAATGTGTATATTCGTCACTTTCTTAGACATTTTAGAAATATTAATAACATTATCTATATACAGGTTAATGTTAATTAAATCAAACTGATATTACGCAGCCTTCGAATTCGTAGGAAATTTTTGAAATGGTTCGCGCCAGGATCATTTTCTTGCAGAATGTTTCAGACGATTCCTAAATGCAGTCTGGACGAAAGGAATGGAAAGGAAAGGAAAGGAAGGGAAAGGAAAGGAAAAAGGCGCGTGAAAAGTTAAAAGCGTTGCGTGTTATACGTCGAGACAAATGCTTCCAGAGAACGGCACCGTGTTTTGATTTTTCTTGCAACGTTAATGTGTCATGCAAGTGTTCCGCGAAATCCGGCGAAATAACGGTGGTAAAAAAGAAACGACGCGGGACAGGGTGGAAAGTTTACTGACGGCGTGCCCCGCGGCCGCAAGAAAATTTTGTACGTAGAAATTTATTTCGGATAACGACGCACGGTTGACAAATTCGAAAAGCGAGAAGCTCGCTGCTCGTGTAACGCCTTCTTGCGAGAAACACGGTGACAAATACTTCCCCGGAAACCAAGTAATAATATGTGCTTTCTTGCATTGTCGAAAATATCGCGAAGAAACCATCGCGCGCGAAGAATGCATGTTCCAAAACCTTTTACCGATATAGTATGAAATTTTATGTTCATTCGTTAATGTAATAACAGTACATGTGTTTTAAACACTTCAACTTTCAAAATATTGCAATTTTTTGCCTGTAACCTTCGTTTGCTGTCCTCGTGAAAACAATTCTCGCAGGAATTTTGTAACTTCTCCGATTAAGTTTCACAGGTCGAATAAAATAAACATTGTCCTTTCTCTTTGCGATACCCCTGCTAATAAAAGTAATTTACACGAATTAAGTGCACTGTGGAGATTCGATTAAATAAAGGAAAGAGGGAAAAGAAATTAGACGTCTGACGGAAACGAGATTCAGTAGCGTCGTTAAGATACCGAGCAATTAGCTGGAACACGGACCAACCAACACCCGCAGGAGAAGGATTCCGATTTTTTGCCAGAAATACTGACTGGTCGTCGAAGCGAATTCGCGGTTTCGCCCGACGTTAAATTGAGCGTTCCCATAGCGAGGCTGGAATTCGCGAATCGCGCCAACAAGGCGGAGGCGTTCTGCTTCGACTAATCTACTAATTGGAGGGTGGCCACGATGCCACTGGGGGTTGCGGAGCAAATTGGGCTAATACAGAAGCAAACAGCATGACGCCTATAAATACGCGGCATCGTGGCACCATCTTCCAGAAGCAAACGCGTGCGATGCATATTGTCGACGTACGCGTGCATATTTAAAGGTCTGTCCACAGATCGTCACGGTACAACTACGTTTCTCACTATTCTTAATCTCTCTTTATTGCTTTCCAACATATATTCTCTACGAGTTACTATCGTATTTCATTTTATCATCTAACGTTTCGCACGGGAACTGGATCGTTGATAACCTGAATGAAATTTTACCCTTGAACTTCTTTTTCCCCGACAATTAGGAACAAGGTCTATCTTTGTGCAAAACGATTAGCGAGTTTCAGATGGGAATTTCCGTGAAAGTAGATAAGCTTGTTTGCTCGTCTCAAATGACTGATCCGTTGATCTTCGACTAATTTTGAAATCATTTTTCCCAAGTTAATCAAGAGTACCTATCGTATATACGCTACTGTTCGTTTAAATGATCACAGCTTGAGGACCAAGCGGAAGGATACGTTTTATCAAATTCGTTTCTTCTAATATTTTACAAAATTTTTAGATTACAAATCGTTTACGGTTACTATATTTTTCAAGAACGAAAGAACACGATCAACTCTCCGCGAGCTTATCGATCAAACTTCATACATACATGAAACGTTTGAATTAAGAACCGCAGAGATCGTTAAGCACACTTAAGCCAACGTAACATCGTTTTCTAAATTCATTGCAGAATTATAAGAACGATATTAATTCTCGGCCCAACGACGTTATGACGACAAAGAGGACAGCTAGTTTCACGTGTGAATGAAGCTTAACGGGCAAAGGCGCTTCAAGCGCTCGAGGGTGAAGAGGAGAGGCCTGCTACTTCTCACCCTCGAGATACGGGTAGCACGCCACGTTTCTATAATAAGTCCTTAACGACCTTTCTAAATGCAGTCGGTACCTTCACAATCGCTACCCACTATGTGACAAGAGCATCCATTACACGGGGGTTACGTGGCCGCGTATCGTAGGGACGAACCAGCTCGATGAAGGGAGCCTCTCTCTAACCATGAAACGACAGAAACGAACATTTTTTCCTTTCAACCGGCAACAAGAAGCGCCTTACCCAAAGCCTTGCCCCTTTGTGTTTTTACTTGTCATAATTACTTGGCAGAAACATAGACAAACAACAACTGCCAGCTAAGTTAATAACGTTTTGTTAGGAGGCATTAGGTAACCTTGGAGATTTGGTCTAACTCGATTTCTAGAATTCATTTTAAAACACTTTTGTCTAATTTGATTGCTATTAAGATAGTAGATATACCTGTAGGTACGTAAGTATATATATAATATCTATATTTATTAATGTTGCACACGCATATACATTAAATACAATACACGTATACATTAATTACATATATTTATAAGTGATTCCACGAGATCTAAAGATTGAAAGACAAGTTGGATCGAAATTCTTTTATCTTAGAATACTTTGTAATTAGAAATCTGTCGAAATAAAGGAAATCAATATTTCCATCCGTGGTACTAATCTCGAATTAATGAGAAAATTAACTAAAGTTCACTGTAGACGCAATTAGTAAAATAATTAGAAAATTTTTGCCGGTATTTCCAATTTCCTTCAAGCGAGACACGTTAAACGCACAAACAGCAATTTCCGATAATAATAAGTACTATGTAAATCACTTACTACTGAATTTTTCTTCTTACTTGAAATTAGCTCGAAACACGAACTTGTATAAATCAACCAAGAAATGGAAACGTTTGCAGCCGCGTAGTAACCGAGATTCCAGTCGAGCAATAATTACAATAGTTTTCGAATACTTTGGCGGTTTTCTCATGCAACAAAACAGAGCTAGCTTATTTTCAAGCGCTGCAATAACCTGGAATTATGCAATGCACACGCAGCTACCTATATAAAGTGGAAGAGCCATATGCGGAGAGCGCTTACAGGTTGCAGGTGCACCTGTACCGCGGTAATAATTCAATGTATCGAAGCGACCAGGCACGGTGCACAACTCGAGAGGCATGAACGAACACGAAAGTCGTGGAGAAATGCAGAAATGATAAATTATGTGCAACGATCTCCCCGTTCGAGTTCGTCGTCCATGTCAATTATTTAAGAAACAAAAGTTCTCGCTTGGACGCGACGCGGAAGAAACGAAGAAGGATTTTCGAGTAGATTCGGATTCGCCAGGATGTGCCAAAGCAATAATTCAATTGCCTGCGTCACAGTGGTGTAACCAACGACCCAGCGAGGTGGCAGCCTGGGAGATGGTGAAAAATGCGTAGAATATACGAAGGCCGAAACTTGCACCATTTCGTCGAAAGTTTCCAGCTGAAATAGAGGAAAGTCGCCGAGAAATGATTAAGAAAAGAAAAAGACGAATGGAGATGAAACGTTGCCAAGACCTTTCTACCTACGTACTGTTGCAGTAGAATTCTATGAAGTTTAGCAACGAAGTACGACGATAAAAATGTAATACTAGAATTTCATGTGAAATTTACAATCATTTTAAGACAAGTAACATTTTCATATCTCCAATACTTTTAATGTTCTCAAGAATTTTATGAAGAAGGTGCAATAATACGCGTTTAGTACCAAAATCAAATAAAAGGACAGTTTTGGTACGACGAATAACAACGTTGCTCAACTTTTTAATCTGTCTTCCGCTAAAAATAAAAAAATGTTACTTATTCCTTGCTTCTCCTGTAGTCGTCAAATATTACCAAATTGAAGCATTGGACCAATGCCATATTAGATCGATACCGTAAAACTTAGAGGGGATAATCTTGGAAATATAAAAGTTCAAGTATCTAACTCCATTGAGAACACTGAAAATTCTCTTGCTTCGTCGGTAAAGTTACGTACAATGCAAGTAGTCTCCTACACGCGGGAGAACCCGATTCTACAAAACGAATGTACGCAGGACAGGTACCGTTACCTTTTAAAGGCGTATTCATGAGTTACATCGTTTGGAATTGTCGTTCAACGTAACCACCCACCAACAATGCTGCGGTTGCCTGTGCGAAAACGATGTTCCATAGTTCCATGATAATCAATCTACGAACAAGGAAGTCACCGGTGCCCACTTGTACACGATTAAAGCAGAATCTGGCTATTTTCACGTCATATTTCAGCAACGTATTTAAAAGCAAGCCAACAACATTCCTGGCCCTCTCTCTCTCTCTCTCTCTCTTTCTCTCAGTCGAACGAACGAAAAAGGAAAGGATACTGCCAGCTCATTCTTGAATTCCTACCATTCATCCGCGGAATGTCGTAATCAGTGTAGGGTTCATTCATAAAAATATCAGTGAATGATGTGAGTGTACCGCAAAAAAATGTGTAAAGGAGGGTTATTTTCTGCGTGCATTTTTTGTGCAAGATTAATCGAAAGGAATTATTATAGAATATTTGTTCAACTTTTTAGATTTCATATTTCGTATTAATCAATCGATATACACCGTTCAGGATAATTAGAGAATCATTACTTTAAACGGTTTGGCACAGCAATATAATATAATATAATAATTCTATCAGTTGTACTAGTATCTATAGCGACCACAAAAATATTTCCGTATTGTTATATTTATTATAGCATTTGCATACTAGTTAATTAGGTTCAAGTTATTAAATTTCGTACTATTTGCCAATACTCTTATGTGACTATAAAAATTTAATACAATGAAAATAAAATGTACAGAATATTATCAAAAAAATGCTTCATTGGAAATAGTGAAACAAAGTACGCTCAAATACCTTTGTATCCACTGTATAACGTTTGTACAAACGAAGAGCATACAACTAGAGGAACAGACGATATCAAAGAAAACGTTACATGAAAATGAGCAAACGATGATTGCACTATGCAATTCCCCAATGATTTCAAAGAATTTATTTTTCGCTGTTTTTTCTTTTTTTTCAAGTTACCTAAGAATTACCTATTTGCTTACATTCTTTGGACACTATACTAGATAGACAAAACGCTACAACTCCCTGGAGTAAACATGCAAGACCGAACGACGGAAGCGCAAGTAGAATTTCTAGCATCGGAACGCGAACATTCCACATCCTAGAAATGTTGCTGAACCATCGTTCTAAGGCTAGAACTCGCACGAAACTCTGGCAGGTAATCGAGTAGAAACGGAAGTTGGAAACCAGAGCGCGTTTTTCTACGGGAAAAAGAGAAGAACCCGAGACGACGAGGCTCGAAGAAACTCAAGATATCCGGCGGTTTTGTGTGAGAACGTGCAACCCTTATGCAGAATTTCGCATGCGACCCTGTTCGTGATCGCGAGGCTACCTCTATCGACTAAACACGGAACATACTGGCAACTGTACACACTGACCTTTGAGATTCGACCCGCGATGGGAGAGGATACCTACGATTCAAGTCAGCCGAGAAAAGGTGAAAAGAGCAAGAGGATAAGTTCATCCGCGTCCGTAGTCCGCACCAAACAATAGAATCAGGACTATGTAACTCCGATGCTCCCCTATTTTGGTCAGATCTATATGTAATTCGAAATAAAAACTACGCCTCAATATCTATTATGATTTTAGATATTTGATTTTAGTATCTGGTAAGTGTGATGGAGTATAATTTTAGAACTGTGTAATTACAAGGTTCTTAATACGAATTTTGCGTAGAATCGACTAATCACGCGTGCTTGTACGTTATATTTGCAGTAGATACTAAATATACATATAGATCTCATAGATTAGATTTAAATTATACAAAAGATGCCTACCGATTCTTGATGTCGCTTGAACAATTCTGTATAGCAGTTTATATTCGAATGTTCGAAGCCAGCCTGAAAATTCGTCGATAAGGATATTTAAATTTTACGTTTATTCGTTAAAAATCCAAGATACTTCACTCTCATACGTCTGGAAAATGAAATGCATCTTATGATTTGATAAAATCCTACAACTGGTCATTCTCAAACCGCAGTGATACCGCAAGAACAGATGGTATTATGTCGTAACGTATGAAATGTCCAATTTGTTCAGTTAAGACGAACGTGCTTTCGTTCTTTATGAGACTAAGTTCGCTAATCCAGATACTAAACGTAAAAATAAGAAACGATACAGAAAAAGACTTATGCAAATAAACTGTTTAAAAGCCAATGGTCACAACGATTGAAATTCTCATGCGGCAGAAACAACACGAGAATTTAGAAGTCTCGCGTAGAGCGAGAATACAGCGTGTCTCGAAGAATTCACCGTGAACATTACGCGGCGCTGGTAGCCGTGCATCGTCGTTCAACAAACGACCAGACGTCGTTAAACCGCTATAAACGCATGGACTTGGGATATACGAGCGTTGGAAGCAAGCCATTAAAGAACGCGCCAACCACGACTCTAACGCGCGCCTCTAAATTCGCGATTCCTTGAAATCTGCGCGGCTCATCTCGCGAATCGAACGCCACGCGTAAATTTTCGGCGAGTAGGTGTGTCGAGTGGACACCACGTTATGTATATACACGTTGCATCGTAATAAGCGGACATCTGTTTCAAGAGTTTGTAACGATAATAGCTACAGGATGATACGTTTTGATAAATGGACGAAATCGAATATATATCAGTTTCAAAAGATCCTTTGCTCTTTGATGGCGTGATAAAATCACGAGGAATGCAAAAATGAACGATTTAGAAAATAATTATTTTCTGGTCCTCAAAATTTCCTACGTTTCTATGACATACAAAAATACATATTTTCAATTGTTTACAATGCGTGCGATAATATTTAAAGCGTGAAATTTATAACGCTACATTTGATCACCTGTCTGAGTCTTTCTAAGTGTATACTGTTAAAGAATTAATAAAAAACTAGCCTTTTTGCATTTGATATTACGTAATGCGATTTGGCTTCTTGAAAAGTGTTATTCGATTTTTTGTTCACGAATTGAAGATAAAGAAAAGGGAAGAGTTAGGTAGCATATATAAATAAATTAAATTCTGGATGTGGATATTTATATCCTTTCCTTCCCGTGATATATCTTCCAAGAAAACTTTGCCGAAGAAGAATATTGAAACTGCTGAACGATTTTATTAAAGAATTCTCGGGATACAAATAATTAAAGTAAAGAAAATATTCTTAAACTTAAATATCAGATGTCTGTGATTTTAGAACCGTTAAGAAAAATTTCCTCGTGTTCTCAGTATAATGTAAAACCAGCGGACATTGATTAACCTAAAGGACGCTATCCCTTCTCATTACGATGTTTGACATACCATTTACTATATTGCATCGCTAGCCCGGTAAATTAAATTTCCACCGACGATGAATTTTATCCCATCCCTTCAATAATTTTCTAAAGAAGATTACTTCTTTCAAGCAACCGGCTATGAAAATAGCTTTCTCAGCGCTTGCAAAATTCAAGAGGTCAGAATACTGTATAAACGGAATTCAGAGGGACCTCCAACTATTTGGCACAGGTGCTGGAATTTCGTGGACGAAGCTATTTCGTGTTCGTATTTTCACCGTACATTATAGTCCAATGTTACTAACCTGCTCGAATTGCAGAAAACACGCCATTATACCATTATTTCAAATATAAAGTAGGATAAAATCGCAGGCAATTTAAAAGAAAATCATTTCAATTCTATTGTTTCAATATAATACCATTCGAATCTATCCATACGATCGGGATATCGATCAGAGCAATCGCAGCCTCCTCCAAATCGATCGACTGCTATCGTCGATCACACACGTATAACGTACAATATCGTTCAAGAGAATATATTTTATTTATGAAGTTGCAGATGCTTTTACATATACCTGCTTTACGATCGTCTAGTATAATAGAATATTATGACGCGATTAAGTTACTTTTTTAAAAACCAATATGCAACGATAATGCTGGTATTTATAATTTTCAATCCTTGCTGAATTATTTTCTTAACGAAAACACTTCATCTTCAGATTCTACAATCCTTGAGTCATCAATCAAATCAAGAAGCTTCTTCCAAAGGTAGAAAAACTGTTTACATCGACCTATATACGGTAAAGTCTTTTAACAGATAATTTACATTTACTGTTTCGAGTGTATAGAAATTTAATCCGCTATCTTTGTACGAAGATAGAAAGTATTACTCTAATTGCATATTTATTCATCGTTAATTTGCACAGTTTAGTGAAATTCGAATACCGTTACTATAAATCGATCATAGCGTTCGGATGCTTCTAAACGGTAGTGTATTATACATACATTACACATACGTTAAATACGTAGAGAAAGAGAGAGGAAACAGACAGAATAGATAAAGAAAAACTGAACGTGTCCCGAAGTCTAACGATCTCTCTACCGAGGTAATTAATCTAACGATACTAATCTCTTTATCTCTCTCTCTCTCTCTCTCTCTCTCTCTCTCTCTCTCTCTTTCCAACATCGTTTTTTTTTTCTATGGTCAAACGCTAATTAGAAGCAATATATTATCTACGGTTGCTTATCAACGGAAGAACTTGAATAATTCAAGGCATGATTATCGTCAAGGTGAGCCGGTCGTAGGGTCATTCTTCCATGGTGTCCACGAGCCTCTAGCAATTAAATTTATCCGCCAGAGAAGAGTGAGAGACCGGTCTCTTGCCAAATGAAAAAGCGCTTCTACCGGCAGAATTTGTTTGTTATGCCTGCATCATCGTGGATGCCAGAACGATAATGGAACTTTGAGACGCCAAAACTCCATCAGCCTCCCTCTTACGAACGTTCGTACGGATGGTGGAGGCTCGATGGCTAACGCTTTGATGTGCTCGAGGTCGCGAAACTTTTCGTCCTTATCAAACCGACCGTGAAAACGGGTCACGGGTTTCAAACGTGACTTCGAGGCTGGTGGACTAGTCACGAGACACTTTAATCGATCTTTCTGCTGTAAAGAATATCATGTTCGACGAGGTTTTTCGTAACGAGTTTCTACGGTTATGTTCTACTTTTTCACGATTTATATGACGATACGTTGATGCACTCTGAATGGATTATCGGCTTAAAGCGTGAGTTTCGAGTTTGTACACCGATCGTGAGACACAGTGACTGATATTTCTGCTGAGAACATTGCATTTGACGAGGTTCTAGTAATTGCGAGGGAAATATAGTTGCAATGAGTTTTTATGGTTTTCCTTCGCTTTTTCACGATTTATATCCAGACTTAATGGATTCTAGATGAATCACGAGGCAATTTCTGTTTAATAGAGAAGTAAAGGAGATCGTGATGGTAGAAGTGGTAAAGGATAATGAATTATAAGTTACTTTTAAAAAAGATCGTCGTTCCAAATCGGAATTTAGATTAATTTCTCTATCGTAGGAGTCGGTACTAACCCTGACGATGTCAGAATCGATTATAGGCATGAAATATAAAATAGAAGAGAATCTAATATATCAACTGTGTGACACTGGAGAAATATAAAACTGAAAACACATAATAAGCGATTGTATAATATATACAAAAATCAGACCAATCACACTGAGAAATAAGAAATGGTCAGAAATAACAGTAAAAACGGCGACCGAAAAACAAATCTAGGAACTGGAAAATTTCATAAAGGGAAACATGAAGTCGAGAAGGGCTTTCTGCATGAACGAATAGAGAAACCAAAGAAGAACGAACAAGGACGAAATACCAAAGACTGACACATAGGAGATCCGTTATATAATAATGTGTATAGCAAATTAAGATATATCTATACCATAGACAAATAGATAATTGAAGAGTGCTTGTAGAAAACACTGTAAAATTGGAGAATTTTTATTTCTTATTGGAAAATGTTCTGTATATCAATGAGAACGCTATAGCACAGAATTTAAGTGCAATTTCCCTTTCTAAATAGTTGTTAATAATGCTAGACGATGCTACCACAACGTCGCTTCGTTTATGCACACGTTAATGCTACGTTAATGCACAAGTTTCCCTCCTGGGAAATTTATTTCTTGGCATTTACAGTGTTTTCTATCAACACTCTTCAATAAAGATTTAGCTTTACGCAATAAGCTAAGACAGAAACGAAATGTAAAGGACGGGTACATACACAAAAAAATTGTAATAGAAATAAGGATCGGCGCAATAAACAAACACGATACAATAAAAATACAATACAAATACAATGCAAGTACTTTTTGTAATGGATATTCTGGAAGAAACATATATATTTAACGCTTCAATGGATATATAAAATTCTTAAAATAAAACTCCTTCGATCATTTTTCCAATAAGCCGTATTTTTCGTGCAAACGCTATGCGATTCTTGTTTCACATGAAAAAGCTATTCTCGTGACACGGTCGAACGTTCGCAGCTCGAAGCCGAGTCGTCGGCACTCTGGTGAGTTTATTGCGCGCCTAGCACCTAGCTGCGTCGGAATTTCGTGTTCCTCTGGCGGAACACGAAATCGCTGCAACCGCTGCTTAGCTTTTGCTATTTTTACTCCTTTTAGTCGATGCACACGCGCAACCCAACCAGGGTCCCCGCGATTCAGGTTCGCAAAGCTTGCGTGTACTCGAAAAGCTCCGCGAAAGAAGAATGTAAAACCACGATTCACACTAACGCTCTTAAGATTTGTGTAATAAATTAAAAAAAGAAAAGGAAACGCGAAATATTTCTTGTGAGTTAAACTTTTGATCGAGGAAAATAAATCGTTCGTTAATTCTTAATTATGCAGATGTCCATGTTATTCTGTAATTTTATTTACACTAAGTCAATGTAGTATTTCAAAATGCAAAGATGCATAGAATGCACATAATATGCAAAATTACATAGGATAACGAAAATGGAATACTAGTTATACTAATCGATAAGCGAAACAAATTCCCAATAATGAAGATATATTCGCAAAAATATAAAATTACAATTAAAGATACAAAGTGGAACCGTAGTCTAGTGATAATGAAATAAACATTGCCTGTTTTTAAAAAGTTGTTTGTAGGATTAAAACGTTTGACGACTTCGTTTGACAAAACACGTTCGAAAGCAAGTAAAAGTCAACTCCAAACACGAGTTCGATTACTAGCTCGAATATCAAGCACTGTATAAACACGTCTAGCCGCTGATCAAGCTTCGACTACGATCCCAAAGCGGGTAACCAGAGGGAGAACCGAGGGTGGTACTCAGAAAAGTCGAGAATATCCAAACTTTTCAAGCGATGCGAACGTAAAACACGCCGGTATCGCGTCTCGTTCCCCGGTTTACGACCGATTACTATTAATGATGATGTTTCAAAGAGAGCACCGACAAATGCGACAAGCGTTTCTCATAATTTCGCGGTCACCAAAAAGCTTTACACGAAACTATGTAAACCACGCAAGAATATTACGTACAATTCTGCATTTTAGTATTAGGACACTTACAGAAAACGAATTAAGCCGCAGAGATTACTATTACATTTTTAAGAATTATTATCTCGTTTAGAACCTGATGAGAAAAATCTCATCTTCGGGTATTACAAAATAAAATCTTTTTTTATTTATTCCTTCAATCATGACATTTGTATCGTAATCTAATTTTTATATTTTACTTGTTCTTATCCGATTCAGATTTTCATTCGAAATTATTCCAACCAAGTTTTAGCATTTATCATGTTTCTCTTTTACGCCCTTTGTGTCTCAGTTCTCTGGTTTTACACCTTTTACGAATCTTTAAATTACTTTATTTTTAGACAAGGACGTACGCCTTAGGTTAAGGCGTAGGTACGCAACCAGTTTCTTCGAAAAGAAGGATCGATCAAGTATAGGTAAGCTCGACTCTAAAGTTAGATCAGCTCTCTGCATAATTTCTGTTCGATGCGTGTTCGCAGAATTGTGTTTGATTGTTGCTAACCGAACAAATTTCGCTAGATAGACAACAAAGTTCTACGATCACGATTTGAATATTTTGCATTTCTACTACATATAAAAGACACATTTAAAAGCGTGTTATTTCAGAACGCTTTTTTGTTTCTTTTCAACGCACATCAGCTCACGAAAGTGTTCGAATACTCGTAGAATATTTACTACATACCAAATTTGTACTATATATATGTTTGCAGTAAATAGCTCGTAACGTTTATATAAATTTTCAGATTGTTTTCAAATTCGACCAACATAATCACGACAGTCGCGTCTCGTTACTGTGCTAATGAAATTTCAAAATATTCTATTTAACACGTACGATATAACGGTTATAAAAATTTATGACATTATTATAGCATTTACATTCATCAACTAGATTTTCTTGAATTTGATGATTTCGGAATTTACTTGACTAACTAAATACAAGCATATTAAATTTCGTATGAGTTAGCAACGCACTCATGTCGCTAGGAAAATTTGACGCTATGAAAAAGAAATGTAGAATCTGACAAGAAAATGCCTTATTAATAAATAAGGATGTGTGGCAATACTTTTTGTAGCCACTGTATATGCATAAAAAATTTCTGTGGGGAGTATTCAAATATTTTTGTAAGCAATTGTATACTTTATACATACAACGTTGCGTAAGTCACGATTAAAAGTTCGACGCCAATAAATCGTCGCTTAAAAACCAACGTCTCGGCTATTGGAATATACGAAAGAGGTGAGAAGAGAAGAAAAAGGAGTTTTTGCGACGACTCCGAGTCTCGTGTGACCCAAATACCCAACGGTAAAGCATTCTCTTTGGTGAGAATCGTTATCGAGGCGATCTAGAGGTTTCGGTTTGCTTTCAAAAAATCTGGAGCCACGACGCTTTCCTCGAAAATACGAGGAACGCAGCGAAATGGTCGAGTAACTGTGCGAAGGAAGAACGCATCGTATTTCCACGAGCAAAAACTTTCGACAGGCCAGAAACTCGGTCGGAATTTAGCTGCTCTGCCCCGTTCAATACAATTTCTTGCTCGTTTCCACTTCTAATTGGCGCCGCGAAAGCAGCCCGAGCGGCCGGATTTACCGCTGGAATTTCATCTGTCCATCGTTATGTGCCGACACAATGAAATTCCAACCGAAATCACTGCTTTTCTAACGCGTGAATTACTGCGATCCTTTTACATATCTATACATCTTTCAATCGATTAAAAATACGCTCGTTCGTTTTTTATGTCTCTTACAATTGAAATTCAAGATAATTTCTTTCCTATTGCATCGAAGATTGATTTAACTGATAATTAACGGCTTTCTCCTGAATATTTTTTTTCGAAATATCACGCCGTTTCATCCGATGTCCATGATCCATCCATTCTCGAGCTATCTTACTTTATTTGCAAGAAGCTGACGAAATTTGAGTGCAACGGAACCCGATTACGATCCTTTCTTATTTTTCGTAGCGTGGCGGCTTATTCTCTTTTTCATGCAGTGCGCGGTCTCTTTAGACTTCTTCTCTGCTCCTCTCGTCTCTTTTCATCCCCTCTTTTTTTCGTCCCTTGCACATGAAGGCCAGAATATCCGGAAACGAGAGAGGATTTCGCTTGATCGAGTTGCATGCTTCTCTCGCGCGACAGATATAATTGTGAATGAGATTACAGCCTCCAGCAAATCCTATTCAACGGTTTCACGTTGCTCGCCGTTTCATGCACTTTTGCGAGATGGATACACCGGCGTCAAGAGAGCAGGGAAAAAAGCTAGCTGAATTTTATCGAGTAACGATGCGTTCGTCCATTATACTCTTCCCAAAAGGCCACCTCTGCCGTCTAATTGCAGCTTATTCGACGTCGGGCATGATTCTGTCTCTTTTATTCCTAGCATTACCTGTTTCTCCACAGCTATGCACGTAACAACGATATAACGCGTTCAGATGAATTTTATACAGGCAAGAATTGTGTCCCTAATTTTGAATAATTTTACTTTCTTGTCTTTATTTATTAGGCTATCCCTTGGCTTGCAAATAGTTTTTAAACGAAACAAGATAGACAGAGAGATATTTTTATCACAGAATAATCTCCTCTTTCAACCTTCTAATCAACCTTTTTACAAACTCTATTAAGCAAATACGCAAAATATAAATCTACTACGCGTGTGTTTAGCGCGTTAATCAGAGACTAATAGCAGATCTGCAAAAAATCACGCGAATATTTATCTTCTTCAACGAACACTATCCTCTTCGTTTATAATGTATATATCTAAATTTGTATTACGACTATGTAATATATATATATGTAACGTGACATTATTCAAAGCTACTTGCGAAGACTTCAAGTGATCTCGATTAATTCCAACTTCCACTCGGTGGACCAGAGCCATTAAACTCTGTTACACACACGACACGAGAAAAAGCTCCATAAATTATAAAATATCGGGGAAAAGCAGGATGAATTAATTAAATATCCTGGTGCAGCGTTTCGAATAGAAATGCTCGAACGATCGACGCGGAAATTTATAAAAGGAAAGTCCAGCTCGTCCATTTATGTTCACGCGAACAAGCAAAAGGAACATATTTTGCATGAGATAATCCAAGCGCGCGAAATTGCATTGTTTTTAGAATAACCGCACTCCTCTTCCGTACCACCCACTGTCCTTTTCGGTCTATTCCCTCTCTTCTCCACTAAATTCCCTATAACTGTATCGCATGATACACTCGACGCATTTCCTGTGGGTAAATTCCTTGACGAACTAGTTTTCAGCTGCGCTTGCATTTCGACCGCATCGCGCGCATTTTCTCGCTCGGGAATTCTGCGCACCAGTTAGCATTTTGACCGAACAGAAGCTTGATCAGAAGTACCGTTACGAAATTACTCGCCCGACAAATTTATATTGAATGAATCGAGCCGATAAGACTGACGAGATCGGTCGTTTTCGATAAGTCGCGGATTAGAAGAGATATAGGTATCCGATATGGATCTATTAAACGAGCAAGATGAGTTAACACGTCATTTAGATTTCAAATCTTTCGGGTATAATAATTGCTTTATTTTATCTTTTTCGTTTTTTTACCACTATCATTCCATTTCTGTAAAAAATAAATTATATTAAATTTATATTTCTGACGACTGAAACCGATCTAACTAAAATCAATTTGCTTTCTCTGATTTTTAATATTGTAATTAGAGAAGTTTATAGAATATAGAAGTTTCTAGATAACAGATGATTCGGCTAATGAGTTCATTTCGTCGAGGAAATGCGTGATGAGAATGAGCAAGGGTAAATCGATATTTATAAGAACGATAGTCTCACGTAGCAGAACGGAATGACAATAAAGTACAGGAGAAAGAAGGAAAATAATAATTAAGCTATAGATTCTTACGTATTTATGAGAAATTTGAAAGTACAAAGTTAAGTTTCATCTCATTAATTGTTTTCACGAGAACATGAATTTCTTTAAATATCCGCCGTCGAATAATAATAAGAGACCTCTGTTATCGAAACTAATGAAATAAAATAATATAGTATTTGACGAATGTTTTACATCTCTCTTTTTTTATCGATACTTACGTAAGTTATTTTGATACCTTGAATTTTGATAACTTGATAGTTGCAACATATTTATATCTATATCTAAACTTCATACAGAAATAATAAAAGGTGTGAAATGTATCAAATGTTCGATAAACACGAAGCAATTTCTGATTACGCGTAAATGATGGTTTTAAATAGTAGCTTTTTCTCGTACGAATCATCAAATTACGAATCATAGCCGACATTCAGGAGCGTGTAAGGTCGGTGCAACATTTTATCGCGGGTCGTACTTAAAACACTTGAGACCTATTTTAATGGAACGGAGTTCCGAGCAACACGTTCGAAAGGAAATAAATACATGCACTTATGTATGTCGGCGATTCGTTTTCAAGAGAAAACAAGTGGAAAAACCGTTTGAATAATCCTCGAGAAGATACGTGAAGAATTCACCGTGCTCGTTACGCTAATAATTTTTAAGGCATGCGATGATTATTAAGATACACGAAGAACAATCGATATTTTCGAAATATTCGGAAGGCTGATGAAAAATACAAACGCAATCTACCAATTAGCCAGAAACAAAACCTAAGTAATGTGACATAGTTAAGCACAGTATATTGAATTTTAATCCTGAGATGTTTTCAATTTCGTTCGTCTGTTACGAACTTCAAAAGTCTTCTGAAAAACTTTTAAGAAAACCTGTAGCATACAATTCAAATCAGAAATCATGTAGACACTATTCTCCTCAACTTAAAAGAATTTTGTAATACTAGAAAAACGAGTGGAAGATCGGTAATCTTCTTCTTCGATTCTACGTAACAAAGGTTAAAAGCTGTCATTATAAAAAAAGTTAAATTATACGAAACACTTGAGATAACCTAATTACCTAAGTACAATATCCATACGATAAAACTTAAAAAATATACATTTCATATTTAGCTTGTATTTTTAAACTTACGCTCTGCTTTTCTTCCTACTTTTTTTACAGTTCTTGTGTTATAATAAGCAAAAATAATTTTCTCAGAATCATCGTTTGATAACAATCATTTCGTTTCAAATCTAATCGACCACAAGTGTTCTAATGAAAATTAATGGAGAGAGACCAGGACGCAGCAGGTGTTATGATAATTCGTTTAAATTAGTTCAGGTAAACATCGGCATGCAAAGTTATGCAGGGAGTTAAACCTTCGTCGCCGTACACTAGGGATCGTGGCATTATTTACGCCGTTGCAATTATGTTACATTGATCCCGCGACCCTGTTGCCTGTATTATTTTAATTTATCGTGCAAGTATGCACACCGATGTTTATCTGGATTACAGTTCAGTTCTGATAATAATAGATATAGTTCGTCGTTTGTGCTCTGCTTGTTGAAAGATCTCGTGAAACTCGACGTGCCCCATCAGGTATATTTTAATCGATGGAACAAACGAACACATAAAGCGAGTACAAACCGACGTGGGAGATGAATTAAACCCATTAGTAATTTTACAAAAGGTAATTTTGTAAAATTGTGTAATCTCATGATTTAACAGAAATTTAACAGAGATAGATATTTATTTTACGATATGGGACATGATTTGTACTCGAATATGGAATATAAATTAAGTTTGAATATTCTAGGTATGTACGTGGTTCACTTGTTTGATAGTGAATACATTATCACTACTTACACAGATATTGATAAATTAATTTTAGCCGGCCACTACAGGAACAAAGGAGAATCGACCTACAAAACTTTCAGATAGCATGAAGGAAGATGCATCAAGAAGTTCGCCTGCCGCATCTTAAATATATTGCTCAACTTCGAGCCAAACATGAGAAGTTTAATTACTTGGCACGATAAATACCAACGAATCGATTATTTTACTACAAACTTTATATTGCTTTCTCCAATAAGTCTAACGTTAGCGTGTACACAGAAATCCGTCTAATTATTATCTATATTGCCTTCGTTTTGCAAACTTTCTCTCCAATTTCAAATTCAATGCCAATTAGCTTAAGCACGATACATAACAATTCCAAAACTTTTTCAATCCAGAAAAAAGAAATCCAGAAAAAGCGAAGAGGAAAAGCTACATACACGGCTCCCGTTGTTTCGGTATCGAAACAGGCAAGAAAAATAAAAAAATTCTCTAAATAACGGAAAAATATAACAGGAGAGGATAACGTCTGTTCGCCATTCCGATTCCATTCGAATGAATTTTTCACTCGAAATTAATACCACTCGTTTGTCGAAGTTGTCGCTCCGATAAGCGTCCGTTCTTTTCAAAGCTTTTCGCTCTTATAAAACCTATATACATGTGGCGCGTTTGTCCGACGAATATGATATGAAAAAAAACAGGTATATTTGTTTCTACGAGCGAACTGACGAGCAAACCGAGTCACAAAGACAGCCTCCTTAAGACGTTCCACGAACAGAATACACACAAGGAGATCCACAGTGTAAGAAAAATTCCACAACAAATAACGAAACGTTGGAATTTGTCTTTGATCTCAACTCCATGTTCCGATTATTTTTCTGCCTTTTCGGTAAACCAAATGGTTAGAGGGATTCTGGTTCTTACAACGCTGCCTCTCGTTACCAACTGCATTATTCTATTGTTCCATTGTTCTATTGTGGTTAGTTATAGGTAGTACAGTTATAAATAACGCACTAACAAATTTCTTCGTGCCATAAATATTGGCACGAATTTACCTGTGTTTTATGGTACACGTATGTACGTATATATATACGTGTAAAGTGGCTCACTGATATGTTTGAACACTTACCTACCATAGATAATTCTCATCCTATATATTATGGTATATAAAACTTATTCTATGTATATGGTATAGAAAACATTTTGAAATTTCATCGTAGTGCTGTAATGAGAGACGACTGTCATGATTATGTTGGTAAAGTTTCAAGCCAATCTTAAAGTGTATATAGAAGTTACAAGATATTTATTGCAAACATACATATATTTCAGTAGGTGTCATAGCATATATTGTAATAAACATTGCAAATGGACCCACTCAATATCGAGACTTATTAAGAAATATGATGATTATTTATTATCAATATAACACCTCATTACATATTAATGAAATTTCAATATGTTTTATGTAACACGCACAATACATTCATAAGAGGTTTCTATAAATAGATACGTATTCGAACAGTTTTATGAGCCACTGTACGTGGCTTTGTGTTCGAAAGTCGACTTTGGATACCTTTCGAGTGCGCGTGTACTGAAATAGCTATGTATACTCAAATAAACTATTAGATAGGTATATCGTAGTTGAATATATTCGCAATATTATTTACATCACCTTTGATATAGAGGTTATGTAGATTGATTGAAACGAAACATAAGAATCGATACTGATAACTAACAAAAAGAAAACGCCGATAATACGGATATATTTGTTAATCATTGATAAGAGTAACGTTAGGTATGACTAGTTTTCGGGTGAAATTTGAGGCGCAATTATCGTACAATGACCTCACTTTCGTAATTAAAGCGTCACGTTACGATGCTCTAACTTTACGCGGCAAGTTCAATGCACCGAACGATACCTCGCAATTATCGATTACCGAACGACGCCAATTTCTCGTATCGTTTCCAAACAAAGCAATTTATCGATATTTCTCCTAGCAGATTCTTTATAAATTAGGAAATTAATCGTTAAATAAAATTGTTACTCGTTCAGACGTTTCTTTTTAGTTAATATCTTTTATTTTGAAGCCAAGTACCACATTGTACATATATTTCAAAAGTGACAATTTGAACAAGTTCTTCAGAAAAATCAACAAATTATTCAGGAACTTACAAAAAGGATGAGTTACTAAACACATAACACTGATAAAACGTATAGATTCTATGGAACAATTGTCAAATATTATCTTTGTAATATTCCATGCTTAACACTTGAAATCCCCCTTTCACCGTTTTACTGTTTTTTTTTTTTTTCTTTTTGTAGAACAAGCTGTAGAACATTCAAGAAAATCTCTTCATTTTAATACAACTGAATTATTACAAGTCGTAACACTTTTAGGATACATGTACGATGTAGCAGTGAAAAAGAAAGTAAAATGTAAAAGAGCACTCACCTTTTTGATGGCTTCCAGCGCCGCTTCAAAACTCCCAGCATGAGTAAACCGATGTAAACGAGGCCCAAGTGCCAACGGGCTTCCGACTCCCAAGATCGTATCAACCACCACAACCAAAACCAATCACCACACAACCACCGGTCAATCTCGTCGATCTTTCCGAAAGATCAATCTAGTCACCCGAGTCACACCATGATCGTTCACTATGTAATTTCTTATTTCGCACCGTTATCGGTCTATCGTGAACAGCTCGACACTTGACCAATTAATTCTCACGAATCCGCTGCAAAAAGAGTCAAACAAACTCTCTAATTGGTCTACTGATTCGCGCGGGAAGCTACGCGATTCGCGAGACGATCGAAACAAATTACCAATCGTAGCGCTGCTACCAAAAATCCCATCAACTAATTTGCCGCTTAATTTGAATCAACTACAGTCATAAAATCTATCTCAACTATTTTTTGCCTGTATAAAACCAAATAATATGTTCTTTGGGTAACGTGACTTATTAATGCTTCCCTATCGACGTTTGTGAAACTTTTTTCTTGAGTAACTGATAATAAGAAAACTTTCAAGCTCGACTAGCAAAGAACTTCTACAGTCCCTGTGATCCGTTCATGCATAATAGGGTCTTTGCTCGGGTGAACGTCCTGCAATTGTATTTCAATGCAAGATACGAGAAAAAAATATATTAATAGTGATGATGTGTTAATTTTGAAAAAGAAGTCAAAGAAAAATATTAAAAATGAGTAGATTGTATCGATAACATTATTCATTACCTTATCAATAGACCACTATCAACACGATATGCTTTAAATACTCGATTATGGTTAATCAATCGAAAAATTATAAATTCAAGATAAAATGACATTTCAGAAAAAAGATGTCTCACTGATATGATCTTTCAAAGAACAAGAAATTATTCTTTTTTGATCAACAAGGCAACAATTTATACATTTATCATGTGTGATCTTTAGCAATTACGCAATAAAGGCGAGAAATATAGATATCGAAATCGATTAATTATTACTTTCTATTCTTTGGCAAGGAAAACATATTGACAATATGGCTGTCAAATAACGAGAATCTTCGTTACGGTAGACATCTCCACGAACGTCTAACGAGGGATGTCTGCTGTACAGAAGATACGTATGCCACTGATTAATTAGTCGCCAATGATGTCAGCACTACCTAGGTATTTCTGATTAATCGTTCGTTGTAAATAATAAATTACAGATCGCAATAATGAAGCCAATAATTAACTTCAAATTTCCAGAAAAATCTGTACCTGCTCTAGAAATCTTATCCACATTTTTTATTTTCACCACGTCTACCACCATTACCACGGTCAAAAACTTTATCCGTATTGAGACAGCTTCGAGTATAATCTACGTAATGTTGGAGAAACGACAAGAAACCTACGCACTATATATAATAACACTATACCCACCATAAAGCCCCAAATTTAATTGTATCACACGTTTATTCATTGCAAAACACTAATTATAGAACTACGTACATATATCGTTGCATCGGTTCGTTAACAGAGTAAATTCTACAAATCGACTATAAATGGAATACTATTTAACAATGAAAAATTTCTTTTTCTTCGTAATTTAGTTAATAGTCCCTAGAATTTGAACTATTAAATCGGCAGAAAAATCTATTAAAAAAGTGTTAAACCGGCTCTATATCGAATTATGACATTCATGTTAAATATTGGATTGTCCGAAATGTTTCTTTCATTTTATAAGTAAATAATAGACGCACAATGTTTTTTGTTTTAAATTAGTTTATTGAATTATGCATGAACATAATAATAGAAATAGAATGGATCATATCTAATTTAATAAAGTAATGTAAAACAGAAATTGTTGTTCATCTATTGTCGCCTTATGAAACGAAAAAAACTTTTCGGACAACCTAATAGTATAGTATTATTAGCTTAATAACCGCTATAAAGAGCTCACTTTTAAAGTTAATTTTCCCGATATTTCGAACTAACTTTCCGGATGTCACTTTCCTAGCAAACCCACGATACAATAGCGAGATAATATCAAACATGTTTTTATTTCGCGTACTTATAACGAAAACTGTCATAACCAAAAACGCACCAACGCAGATAAGACGAGTTTCAAAGGAAAACTGTGTGCTACTAGTCTGAATGTCGCAGCTGAAACACGTACATAATCGATCGTTGCTTCGTGAACATATGTATCTCTACCGATCGATATTTCAGAGTAATTAGAGAGCAATACGTATTTATGTTTGTGAAATGTCCCACTATTCGCAGAATGAATATCGAAGAAGCTAGGATAGGTAAACACAACGAATCGTTCGCGCGAAAACAATACTAACAAAACAAACCGCTTACGTGTTTCTTACGTGCGTCCAATGAATCACCGTTTCTTTAGAAGCGCCGCAACAAGCAATCTACATACTATCGATTGCTGTACGTCACCACCATAGATCGACGTACACTATGGAATTTTACGCAGATTCACATACACGAAACAACGATGTTTTCGACTAAAGATTACACTGAATCATAGAAACTGCAGAAACTTGTGCAAATGGTTAGCGACGCTACGATTTTATATGAACGTTATATAAACGAACGTTTTGGGAATTCGACCCGGTGACCGCGTTCTGGATTAAAGGAAGATGAGGAAACACTGTGGAGGTCGACGACGTATCGACGCGAGTCGCGATGAGACAAGCGTCGATCAGACGGAAATCGCACGAAGAACACACAGATACGAACCAGCTGCGCGCCGAACTCGAACTAAACTAAAGACAGAGATGGCAGACACGCGGTGGTACTCCTTCCCGGCAGCTCGCCGGGCTCCTCGCTGCCCCTACTCCATCGGACTTTCCACAAGCTTCCCCACTCCACCTCGCACGGCTCAAGGTACCGCCGCGGCGCCGATACGAAGCGCCACGGGTTACTATGCTGATAATCAATTGAATTAGATTCGTCTACGATCGACCGTTTTCTTCGGCATTGAATCTTTGCCTTAAGCATTTGTGCAATTTTAAATATTATATTAAATAATTATAAATAATTAAGTGTACAAATTACAAAGTATTTTGATTGTACTAGATTATTTTTTTAAGCTTTTTCTATGTATAAATTAATGTGCAAATACACAATTTAAAACGCATAGATTCGAAAATATATTTGTCTGACTTTAGTAGAGAGATTTATATTGAGAATTGGACGATATGCAGTCATAAAGAAGCAGCGCCAATATTTAAATTGTATCTTTTGTAGGAGAAAGAAAAGTATGGATTAAAGATAAGTTAAAAGAGAGAAAAATTTATTTCTATTAATATTAATGTTGATTAATCTTGAGTTGGATTTTGCATCAAAAACACGATAATATATTCAATAGTAAAAAAAAAAAAAAAAATAGGAAGAAATCACGCAGCTGATAAAACAGAAAGATTTAAGTGAAATAATATTATGTAAAGTGATACTTTTGAAGTAGAGTGCTAGAGAGATACAGAAGTATTATAATTTATAAATATGTAAGATAGGAAGTAAAAGCATGTCCTGGTCTAGATATGAGAAAGATCCCACTATGGATCGCACTTGACACAGTATTCTATGTACACGCAACAAATTTTTTATAGTTTGTTATTAAAATGATTCATTTTATTAGCAGTATGTTGTCATCTATTATGTTACATTATATTACGTTATATTACGTTATATAGCATTACGATATAAAATATTACGGTATATAGAAATACGTTATACAGTATGACGTTATAACGTATGACGGTATATTCTATTACGTTATATAGTATTATCGTATAACGTATTACGCTATATAGTATTATGGTATAAAGCATTACGTTATATAGTATGTCGGTATATAGTATAATGGTATATAGTATTACGTTATACAGAATTACGTTATAACGAATTACGGTGCATAGTGTTACATTATACAGTTGGACGCTGCACGTATTACGCAATATAATGTTACACCAAACTGTATTACGTTATATAGTATTACGGTATACAGTATAAAGTTATGTAGTACTACGTTGTAACGTATTGCGGTATATAGCATTACGCTGAACAGTATGACGTTACAAAGTATTGCGGGAAAACGTATTACGGTATATAGTGATACGTTATAACGTATTACGAAATATAGTATTACGTTATATAATAAAACGTTCTAAACTAATGCGGCATATAGGACAACGTTATGCAGTAATACGTTATATAGTAATTCGTTACATTGTATTACTTTGTAAAGTATTACGATATATAATAACATCCTTACATAATACTACGCTATAACGTTATATAGTATTACGATATAACATACTACGTTACATAGTATAACGTCATAACGTATTACGTTATATCGTATACCGTTATATCGTATTACGTTATATAATTTACTTATATATAACGTAACGTTTGACGTTATACCGTAATACTACATCACGTTAGACGTTATAACGTAATACTACACAACGTTATACGTTATATCGTAATACTACATAACGTTCTACGTTATATCATAATACTACATATCGCTATACGTTATATCATAATACTATATAACGTTATACGTTATAACGTAATACTACATAACGTTATACGTTATATCGTAATACTATATATCCTTATACGTTATATCGTAATGCTACATATCGTTATACGTTATATCGTATTACCATATAACCTTATACGTTATATCGTAATGCCACATAACGTTATACGTTATACCGTAATACTATATAACGTTATACGTTATAAGGTAATACTACATAGCGTTATACGTTATAAGATAATACTACATAGCGTTATACGCTACAACGTAATGCTACATAACGTTATACGTTATATCGTAATGCAACATAACGTTATACGTTATGTCGTAATACTATATAATGTTATACGTTGTAACGAAATACTACATAACGTCATAAATTTTATCCGAATACTATATAACGTTATACGTTGTAACGTAATAATACATAACGTTATACGTTATATCGTAATACTACATATCGATATACGTTATATCGTAATACCATATAACGTTATACGTTATATCGCAATACTGTATAACGCTATACGTTATAACGCAGCACTACAAAACGTTATACGTTAAATCGTAATACGACATAACGTTTTACGTTATAATGTAATAATATATACTGTTATACGTTATAATGTAATAGTACATAACGTCATACGTTATATCGTAATGTTACATAACGTTATACGTTATAACGTAATACTACATATCGTTATGCGTTATATCGTAATACTACATAACGTTATACGTTATATTGTAATGCTACATAACGTTATACGTTACATCATACTACCATATAACGTTATAGGTTATATCGTAATACTATATAAAGTTATACGTTATATCGTAATACTTTATGTCCTTATACGTATTATCGTAATACTACATAACACTATACGTTATATCGTAATGCTACATAACGTTATGCGTTATATCATATTACCGAATATCGTTATGCGTTGTCACGTAATACTACATAACGTTATACGTTATAATATAATACTTCATAACGTTATACGTTATAACGTAATACTACATATCGTTATGCGTTATATCGTAATACTATATAACGTTATACGTTATATCGTAATATTACATAACGTTATACGTTATATTGTAATGCTACATAACGTTATACGTTACATCATATTACCATATAACATTAAACATTATATCGTAATACTACATAACGTTATACGTTATAACGTAATACCACATAACGTTATACGTTATAACGTAATAGCACATAACGTTATACGTTATATCGTAATACTACATATAGTTATAAGTTATATCGTAATACTATATAACGTTATGCGTTGTAACGTAATACTACATAACGTTATACGTTATAACGTAGTACTACATATCGTTATACGTTATATTGTATTACCATATAACGTCATACGTTATATCGTAGTACTACATAACGTTACACGTTATAATGTAATACTACATAACGTTATACGTTATAACATAATACTATATATCGTTATGCGTTATATCGTAATACTACATAACGTTATACGTTATATCGTAATACTACATAACGTTATACGTTATATTGTAATGCTACATAACGTTATACGTTACATCATATTACCATATAACGTTATACGTTATATCGTAATACTATATAAAGTTATACGTTATATCGTAATGCTACATAACGTTATTCGTTATATCATAATGCTACATAACGTTATACGTTATATCGTAATGCTACATAACGTTATGCGTTATATCATATTACCGTATAACGTTATGCGTTG